>NC_083721.1:6172803-6475833 GCF_028564815.1 Eubalaena glacialis | reverse complement strand
TATGTGTACATATACATATATATTATATATGTATATATGTTATATGTGTATATATAGTATATGTGTATATATAATATATGTATTATATAACCGAATCACTTTGATGTACACCAGAAACTAACACAGCATTGTAAATCAACTATACTTCAATAAAAAATAAATTAAAAAAAATAATGATCAATATTGGCTCATCATTTGTAGCAAATATCACACTATAATATAAGATGTTCAGTACAGGGAAATGGGGGGTAGTGGGAGTGAGATGGTACATGGGAACTCTCTGTACTTTCCACTCAATTTTTCTGTAAACATAAACTGCTAAAAGAAAAAGAAAAATCATCTAATATATATATATGAAGCTATTTTATAATTTTATAGTCTTTATATTTATAATTTTATAATCCAGTATAAAAGCCACCCTTAAAATTATATAGAATTCATATGACATTGTTGTATATGTTAAAATTAATAGGAGGGGGCTTCCCTGGTGGCGCAGTGGTTAAGAGTCCGCCTGCCAATGCAGGGGACACGGGTTCGTGCCCCGGTCCGGGAAGATCCCACATGCCGCGGAGCGGCTAGGCCCGTGAGCCACAACTACTGAGCCTGCGCGTCTGGAGCTTGTGCTCCGCAACAAGAGAGGCCGCGACAGTGAGAGGCCCGCGCACCGCGATGAAGAGTGGCCCCTGCTTGCCGCAACTGGAGAAAGCCCTCGCACAGAAACGAAGACCCAACACAGCCTAAATAAATAAATAAATAAGAATTAAAAAAAAAAAATTAATAGGAGGGAGGGTGGGAGGGAGGGAGACGCAAGAGGGAAGAGATACTGGAACATATGTATATGTATAACTGATTCACTTTGTTATAAAGCAGAAACTAACACACCATTGTAAAGCAATTATACTCCAATAAAGATGTTAGAAAAAAAATTAATAAGCTAATGATGTCAATATCATCTACCGAATTTGGATCCCACAATATGCATGGCTGTACACTGAGAAGGAACACTTTGAACTTTCAGACTGAAGTGGGAAGCTATTTATCTTCCAACATGCAGAGAGAGGCTAAGGGAAGATAGTAGAATAAAACAAAAGAACATAAATTTCAAATTTTTTAAGGAAAAAATTCATTTGGATGTTTAAGCCTTTCTTAAATGATTGAGTTAAAACCGTAACTCTCTGCACAATTGTTCCCGACACATCCTGATGAAGCAGAAAGTCTAAAACACAGGGCTGCTCCCCAGGCAGTGTCCTGCCATTCCTTTAGAATATTCCTGCTTAAATAGAAGCATTTGTTGTTTTAACATATCCTCAGTAAAACTGAAGGCTAATCCTGCAGTAGGACATGGCATCGCATTTTCAAAACTACACACAAAATACTCTCAGGTGAAAGAGCAAATGCTTACCCAATACACTCTCTGAAATTAAAACTCTTCACACATTCCAAGAAAAATAGAAGACTTTTTCCCTGGTAGCTCTACCGATCACACTAAAGGTCCTACTTCAGTTCAAACCTAAACACACAGCCAGCTCTGATGACAAAGCTGTTTAAACACTTAGTACCTCTAATAGAATAACTCGATGGTGCCAGGTTTCATTTACCTTAGATGGGGCTCTGTTTTTCTGGCTCCCGGGCCCCTCCTATCCTAAGAACAAGCATCTCGTTCCAGGAAAGACTATGAGCTAATTATCAGGGATTATTGTACAAAACTACTCCTGAGTAGACAGATGGCCTTTTATAGAAAACCAATCTATAGAGTGCATTTAAAATGAAATAAAATTCAAGAAGAGCAGACCTCTGTTTTAAAGCATATTCGACCTGACACAGTTAATTTAAAAAAAAAAAAAAGCTATCATGGAACTCTGGTTCCAGGTGCAATGAGTTAAGTGCAAGGTGGCTACATTATTTGGGGGCCCATTGCAAAGTGAAAACATGGGACTCCCATTTAAAACATTAAGAAATTACAACTGAGCAGTAAACCAAGAGCAGGTTGCTTCTGAGTGGGGGGACACAGGCGGGACGGCACACAGGTGGGACACCAAGGAAGCCTAGACAGGTTGACTTGGCTTGGACCTGTCCTGACGGTCATCTTTGCCATTTGCGGGCACTGGACACTCACTGGTGTACAGCAGGAATGTTTGAGAAAAGGGGGAATGTTTCAAACCTCTGTCTCCTCATTAATTAAACTAAAACTCTGCTATATGTTCACTATGTAACCATATGCGAATCATGTGATTTTTGAAACATTTTGAAAATGATCATTTTTTAAAATTTTATTTTATATTGAAGTTGTGTTAGTTTCAGGTGTACAGCAAAGTAATTCAATTATACATATACGTCTATCTATTCTTTTTCAGATTCTTTTCCCACGTATATATAGGTTATCACAGAATATTAAGTAGAGTTCTCTGTGTTATACAGTAGGTCTTTGTTGATTATCTATTTTACATATAGAAGTGTGTATATGTTAAGCCCAACCTCCTAATTTATCCCTCCCCCAACCTTTCCCCTTTGGTAACCATCAGTTTGTTTCCTAAATCTGTGAGTCTATTTCTGTGTTGTAAATAAGTTCATTTGTGAAAATGGTCATTTTTGTCAGGACCCCAAATCCTTTTCTTTACTGCTAGGTTTGAGACATCACCAGAACCCATCCCCACCACATCTGCACTGAAAACATCACTTACCTTCTTTAGCTGCTGTTCCTTGAGAGCTTCCCCAGAGACACAGCAATCCTGTCACCCCAGTCGGCTAAGTACCTGCCCCCGCTTGGCACTACATCCTTCCCGGTGACGGGCTAAACAAGTGGGTGCCTTGGGGTCTAACCTAACAGATTTGCACACTCAGGCCCTCTCTCCAAGAATGTTCACAGCCCCTGAAACCTGTCCAAAGAAAACTGTAAAACTTCCACCCTCGATCCAGCAGTTCTGAACACTGGGTCTGTGTGTTTCCTTGCTAAAACCAAGCCAATGAGACGCGACATGGATCCATAAAGGTTGGCTTTGCTGAGCCAACCTCAGCCAATTTTAGTGCGTGCCTTTTTGCATTTATCACAGTTATGCAGTCAGAAAGTCTGACATCCGTTAAAACTAAAAGGTCATTCATGTCAACAACAGGACTGTCTCGGTTTACAGCGGGGCTCCTTCTTGTCTAGAAAAAGCAAGGGGCTTTAGTGAAAAGGATTTGGGTTGCTTTCCATCTGGATTTTATTTTAGGTTTTTAATTATTTTTAGACATAGTTAATGTTTGACAAGGTAATACTTGCCTGTTATCAAAAAGTGTGAGAAGGTATACAAATAAGAAGTTTCCCTCCTGCCCCATCCAACAAACCTCCACGCTTAGTGGGTGGTTTTACATATTACCTTCTATCTGATAATATTCAGAGATTATTATGCAAATACAAACAAACGGATACCCCCCCTTTTGCACAAACGGTAGCATACCCTATACCCTATTCTGTACAGTTCCATTCTGAGAGCGCGTTCGTAAGTCCAATTTGTTCGTATGTCCAACAAAGTTAGCCTAGGTACCCAACTAACACAATCGGCTATATAGTACTGTACTGTAATAGGTTTATAATACTTTTCACACAAATAATACATTAAGAAAACAAAGAAAACATTTTAAATCTTACAGTACATTATCTTGAAAAATACAGTCATACAGTACAACAGCTGGCATAAAGGGGCTGGCATCAAGTGAACAGGCAAGAAGAGTTACTGACTGGAGGAGGGAGAGGAGGTGGGAGATGGTAGAGCTGAAGAGTCGTCAGCAACAGGAGACGGAGGGCAAGCTGCAATTTCACTCACGCCTGATGTTGATGGTACAGGTTCTGGGTTTGAAATAAAGATACTGTACTACTGTACTCTATACAGTACTGTACAGTAAAGTACACAAAAGCACAACCACTTGTAGAGGATGCATGCACATGACAACATTCACCAGACATGTGAACTAACTTAACGTGATTGGACGTGCGAACACACGTTCACATCTTTGAAAGTTCGCAACTTGAAGTTTCATATGCAGGGGACTTGCTGTACTTTCCTTTGTAATTTAACACTCTTTCTTGGAGCCATCTCATTAGTACATAAAAGGCACACCCCCTGTAGCATTCCACTGTATGTATGGATGTCCCATAATATACTTAACCAGTCTTATTTTAGGGGACAATTATGTTGTTGCCAACATTTTGCTGTACAAAATTACCCAAATCTATTTTTCAAATGTGATCTGTTCACTAGTGCCTGAAGAAGCCATCAGGTAATGAAGAAATCACTGCCAATCACACCAGGGCTCCAAGGCATGTGTCTCAGTTGTAAAAAGTGGATTTCCAACAGGGAGCACACATTTTTACCCCACAGAAGTTGGGAACTGAAGATTCTTCCCTCTCCACTTAAGTTCTTCCAAGAATTTTTCTGAGAATTTGCCTCCAATGTAAGGATTGTGAAACCCTCTTATGCCCAATATACAAAAGAATCTCTGGGTATTACAGATTCACACAAGACCAAAGCCATCACACAGTTAAAGGGCCCACAGCACCTTTAAATTTCCACTAACACCCGATTCTTTCGATTCAAACACTTTGCATGTTAAGAGCCATGCAAAGGATAAACTAATTTTAGCAAGAGAAAGCACTCAGCAAAATGACTACCCCATAGCAAGTGCTCAGTAAATAACAGCGAAAAATCGATGAGCCACCTACAACCTGCTTCCTGTAGTCAATAAAATACGAACCACTTAAACACTCAAAAGAGACGAATAAACACTGAAAAGAAAGTTTAATGCCTGCAGCCCACCTCAGTTTTCCCCCACCCCCAATTTCTAGGTTAATGTCTGATGATCTAAGCCAGACTTCAACCCTGGATCATATCACAGCACTAGATCTGTGGGTTCTAGAATCAAGGCAGTAGCTATACCACATCGCCAGAAAGGCCAGTGTCGGTGGTTGTCGAAGTGTGGTCTATCCAGAGACCCCCGGGAGTCTCAGACCCTTTCAGGGACTCCATGAGGTCAAAGCCAGTTTTATAGTAACACTAAGACCTGTCTTTCTCACTCTTGCTCTCTCAGTATACTGTGGAGTTTTCCAGTAGATTTGTGACATGTGATATTGCAACGGATTGAAAATAAAGGCAGGAATGAGAAAGAATCCAGCTGTCTTCCAGTAGGCCAGCCATTAAAGAGACTTGAAAAAAAAATGCAAAAGAATGCTGCTCTTCCTAGTAGACGACTTTGTTTTGGAAAATATAGTTTTTTTAATAAAATATATTATTTATGTCAACCTGTAATGGGCCTATTATTTTTTAGTCAATAAAATATATTTAAAATTTCTCAGTTTCACTTTCTAATACAGTAAAAATGCTCTGATTAGCACAGTCCACAAAAACAAAAGCTCTTGGAGGTCTTTAGTGATTTTTAAGAGTGTGAAGGGGTTACAAAACCAACACGTTTGAGAACCCCTACCCTGTATGACAAATAAAGATATGCTGGTTATCAGTTCCTTCGCCTGAAGTTCTAGGGGGTCAGCCAGCCTGTGGACTTAGTCACACTTACATTCCCAGCACCCACACAGCACCTGCATGCGGTGGTGCCCAGTGTGTGAAGGAGGGAGGAGGGCAGGGGGCAGAGCAGACCCGAGGACCTTTCCATCAATTATCACTAAGTAGTGCAGCTAAGAAAAGGTAGGAAAACGCTCCAAGAGAATATGGAAAGTTGTTTGGGGTGAATTGCTTACCGTGAAGAAAATAAGCAAATGGAAAAAGACTTGGAGATCTATTTGGAAAGGAAGGGAAGGCAGGAAACACGTAAACAGATGTTCATGTCCCAGCAAGGCTTGTCTGGCGCATCTGGTTCAACCCCTCTCACCGCTGCTGATGCTTCACGAAGAGCCTCTTCGCACGTGACCCACCCCCCAGCCCCAAGCCTGGGCAGCCAGGTGTACCCAGGTTTCTGGGACCACCCTCAACTGTGCACCACACACCCTCACCCATGTGCCCCTATGGTTCTGATAAGAATGTATCTCGGAGGGGAACGGAGTCAAGATGGTGGTGTGGGAAGACGGAGAGTTAGCGTCTCCCCACAACTAAGGCTTCTGCCGGCAGCTGGTGGGGGACACTGACGCCCAAGGAGACGGGAGGAACCCCAGAATGAATTGGTAGGATGTTGGGGGACTGAGGGGGGAGGAGAAGTGGAGGCCAGACAAGATCGGTGCCCCTGAAGCCCCGAGATCAGGCGACGCGGGTGGGAGGGACTCTCTAGGAGGAGCGGGAGAGGAGAGGAGGGCGATTGCCCCGCCCACTCGGGTGGGGGAGCCTGCTGAGCTCCCAAGCCAGTACCCCCCTGCCAAAGCCCCACCCAGGCCGCGTGGGTCCTGGGGGCATAGGAGGGAGGCCAGGGAGATTAGGAGTGGCAGGCAGGAGGGACCATGCAGGAGGAGCAGGAGAGGAGAGGAGGGCGATTGCCCCACCCACTCAAGCCCAGGGAGCCTGCTGAGCTCCCAGGCTGTCCCCTGCCCTCCAAAGCCCCAACCAGGCCACGTGGGTCCTGGGGGCATAGGAGGGAGGCTGGGGAGGTCAGAAGAGGCAGGTGGAAGGGGCCTTCCCAGACCCCAGACTGGAGGAGCAGGAGAGGAGAGGAGGGCGTTTGCCCCACCCACTCGAGCCCAGGAAGCCTGCTGGGCTCCCAGGTGAGGTCCCTGCCCTCTGAGACAAGGGGTGGGGGGTTTGCCTGGGCCCCGTCTGTTCCTTGAGCCTAAACCCCACCCCCCACAGCCCCCAGCACCTTTTCCAGCCCTGTGGGTCCTGAGCATAGGCCCCGCCCACCACCCAAACCTCGCCCTTGCTTAGGCCCCACGCACCATAGCCAAGGCCTTCCCCCTCAACCTTTTTTTTTTCCTTTTCTTTTCCTTCCTCCTCTTTTTTACTATTGTGGTACTGATGTACCTTCCGGTTGTTGATTCATCTGTATTTTTATTTTTATATTCTTTCTAACATATCTGTTAGTTTCCTAGTCTAATTTTATTTTTTAATTTGTTATTGTTCTCTCTCTTTTTTTTTTTTTTTTTTTGCCACCCCACATGGCTTGCAGGATCTTGATTTGGGAGCCCAGGGTCGGGCAGAAACTCCTGCAGTGGGAGCTCCAAGTCCGAACCACTGGACTAACAGAGAACCTCAGACCGCAGGGAATATTCACTGGAGTGAGGTCTCACAGAGTTCCTCATCTCAGCACCAAGACCCAGCTCTACCCAACAGCTTACAAACTCCAGTGTGGGAAGCCTCAGGCCAAACAACCAGTAAAACAGGAACACAATCCCACTCATAAAAAAAAAAGAAAGAAAGAAAGAAAGAAAGAAATGGCAAAAAAATATGTCACAGATGAAGCAGCAAGGTAAAAACCTACAAGACCAAATAAATGAAGAGGAAATAGTCAATCTACCTGAAAAAAGAATTCAGAGTAATGGTAGTAAAGATGATCTAGAATCTCAGAAATAGAATGGAAGCACGGATTAAGAAAATACAAGAAATGTTTAACAATGATTTAGAAGAACTAAAGAACAAGCAAACAGAGATGAACAACACAATAACTGAAATGAAAAATATGAATCAATAACAGAATAACGGAGGCAGAAGAACAAATAAGTGAGCTGGAAGACAAAACAGTGGAAATAACTGCCGAGGAGCAGAATAAAGAAAAATGAAAGAAAAGAATTGAAGACAATCTCAGAGACTTCTGGCACAACACTAAATGCACAAATATTTGAATTATAGGGGTGCCAGAAGAAGAAGAGAAAAAGAAAGGGTCTGAGAAAATATTTGAAGGGATTATAGTGTAAAACTTCCCTAACATGGGAAAGGAAATAGTCACCCAAGTCCAGAAAGCATAGAGAGCCCCATACAGGATAAACCCTACAAAAAACACACCAAGATACATATTAATCAAACTAACAAAAATTAAATTCAAAGAAAAAATATTAAAAGCAACAAGGGAAAAACAAAAAATAACAACAAAGGAATCCCCATAAGGTTATCAGTTGATTTTTCAGTGGAAACTCTGCAGGCCAGAAGGCAGTGGCAGGATATACTTAAAGTGATGAAAGAGAACAACCTACAACCAAGATTACTCTACACAGCAAGGATCTCATTCAGATTTGATGAAGAAGTCAAAAGCTTTTCAGAAAAACAAAAGCTAAGAGAATTCAGAACCACCAAACCAGCTTTACAACAAATGCTAAAGGAACTTCTCTAAGTGGGAAACAGAAGAGAAGAAAAAGACCCACGAAACAAACCCAAAACAATTAAGAAAAAGGTAATAGGAACATACATATCGATAATAACCTTGAATGTAAATGGATTAAATGCCCCAACCAAAAGACACAGACCGGCTGAATGGATACAAAAACAAGACCCATATATATGTTGTCTACAAGAAACCCACTTCAGACCTAGGGACACATGCAGACTGAAAGTGAAAGGATGGAAAAAGATATTCCATGCAAATGGAAATCAAAAGAAAGCTGGAGTAGCAATACTCGTATCAGATAAAATAGACTTTAAAATAAAGAATGTTACAACAAATAAGAAGGGACACTACATAATGATCAAAGGATCAATCCAAGAAGAAGATATAACAATTATAAATGTTTATGCACCCAACATAGGAGCACCTCAATACATAAGGTAAATGCTAACAACCATGAAAGGAGAAATTGACAGTAACACAATAATAGTAGGGGACTTTAACATCCCACCTACACCAATGGACAGATCATCCAACCAGAAAATAAATAAGGAAACACAAGCTTTAAATGACACAACAGACCAGATAGATCTAATTGATATTTATAGGACATTCCACCCAAAAGTGGCAGAATACACTTTCTTCTCAAGTGCACATGGAACATTCTCCAGGATAGATCACATCTTGTTTCACAGATCAAGCCTCAGAAAATTTAAGAAAATTGAAATCATATCAAGCATCTTTTCTGACCACAACACTATGACATTGGAAATCAATTACAGGAAAAAAACTGTAAAAAACACAAATACATGGAGGCTAAACAATGCACTACTAAATAACCAAGAGATCACTGAAGAAATCAAAGAAGAAATTTAAAAAATACATAGAAACAAATGACAACAAGAACACAACGACCCAAAACCTATGGGATGCAGCAAAAGCAGTTCTAAGAGGGAAGTTTATAGCAATTCAATCTCACCTCAAGAAACAAGAAAAATCTCAAATAAACAATCTAACCCTGCACTTAAAACAACTAGAGAAAGAAGATCAAAGAAAACCCAAAGTCAGTAGAAAGAAAGAAATCATAAAGATCAGAGCAGAAATAAATGAAATAGAAACGAAAAAAAAAAAAACAATAGCAAAGATCAATAAAACTAAATGCTGGTTCTTTGAGAAGATGAACAAAGTTGACACACCCTTAGCCAGACTCATCAAGAAAAAAAGAGAGTGGACACAAATCAATAAAATTAGAAATGAAAAAGGAGAAATCAAAACTGACACTGTAGAAATAAAAAGGATTATAAGAGACTGCTACAAACAACTATATGCCAGTAAAATGGACAACCATGAAGAGATGGACACATTCTTGGAAAGGTACAATTTTCCAAGACTGAACCAGGAAGAATTAGAAAATATAAACAGACCTATCACAAGTAATGAAACTGAAACTGTAATTAAAAACCTTCCACAAACAAAAGTCCAGGACCAGATGGCTTCACAGGTGAATTCTATCAAATATTTAGAGAAGAGCTAACACCGATCCTTCTCAAACTCTTGCAAAAAATTGCAGAGGGAGAAACACTCCCAAATTCATTCTACGAAGCCACCATCACCCTGATACCAAAAACAGAAAAAGATGTCACAGAAACAGAAAATTATAGACCAATATCACTGATGAACATAGATGCAAAAACCCTGAACAAAATACCAGCAAACAGAATCCAACAGCACATTAAAAGGATCATACACCATGATCAAGTGGGATTTATCCCAGGGATGCAAGGATTCTTCAGTATACGCAAATCAACCAATGTGATACACCACATTAACAAATTAAGGAATAAAAACCATATGATCATCTCAATAGATGCAGAAAAAGCTTTCAACAAATTAAACACCCATTTATGATAAAAACCCTCCATAAAGTAGGCATAGAGGGAACTTTTCTCAACATAATAAAGGCCATATATGACAAACCCACAGCCAACATCGTTTTCAATGGTGAAAAACTGAAACCGTTTCCACCAAGATCAGGAACAAGACAAGGTTGCCCACTCCCACCACTATTATTCAACACAGTTTTGGACGTTTTAGCCACAGCAATCAGAGAAGAAAAAGACATAAAAGGAATCCAAATTGGAAAAGAAGAAGTTAAGTTCTCACTGTTTGCAGATGACATGATACTATACATAGAGAATCCTAAAACTGCCACCAAAAAACTGCTGGAGCTAATTAATGAATATGGTAAAGTTGCAGGATACAAAATTAATGCACAGAAATCTCTTGCATTCCTATACACTAATGATGAAAAATCTGAAAGAGAAATTATAGAAACACTCCCATTTACCATTGCAACAAAAAGAATAAAATACCTAGGAATAAACCTACCTAGGGAGACAAAAGACCTGTATGCAGAAAACTATAAGACACTGATGAAAGAAATTAAAGATGATACCAACAGATGGAGAGATATACCATGTTCTTGGATTGGAAGAATCAACATTGTGAAAATGACTATAATACCCAAAGCAATCTACAGATTCAATGCAATCCCTATCAAACTACCAATGACATTCTTCACAGAATTAGAACAAAAAATCTTACAGTTCGTATGGAAACACAAAAGACCCCAAATAGCCAAAGCAATCTTGAGAAAGAAAAACAGAGCTGGAGGAACCAGGCTCCCCAACTTCAAACTATACCACAAAGCTACAGTAATCAAGACAGTATGGTACTGGCACAAAAACAGAAATATAGATCAATGGTGCAGGATAGAATGCCCAGAAATAAACCCACACACATATGGACACCTAATTTATGACAAAGGAGGCAATAACATACAATGGAGAAAAGACAGCCTCTTCAATAAGTGATGCTGGGAAAACTGGACAGCTACATGTAAAAGAATGAAATTAGGGCTTCCCTGGTGGCACAGTGGTTGAGAATCTGCCTGCCAATGCAGGGGACACGGGTTCGAACCCTGGTCTGGGAAGATCCCACATACTGCGGAGCGACTAGGCCCGTGAGCCACAATTACTGAGCCTGCGCGTCTGGAGCCTGTGCTCCGCAACAAGAGAGGCCGCGATAGTGAGAGGCCCGCGCACCGCGATGAAGAGTGGCCCCCGCTTGCCGCAACTGGAGAAAGCCCTCGTACAGAAACGAAGACCCAACACAGCCATAAATAAATAAAATAAATAAATAAATAAAAATTAAAAAAAAAAAAAGAAAGAAAAAAGTGGTCAAGTACTTTAAAAAAAAAAAAAAGAATGAAATTAGAACACTCCCTAACACCATACACAAAAATAAACTCCAAATGGATTAAAGACTTAAATGTAAGACCATACACTATAAAACTTTTAGAGGAAAACATAGGAAAAACACTCTTTGACATAAACCACAGCAAGATCTTTTTTGACCCACCTCCTAGAGTAACAGAGATAAAAACAAAAATAAATAAATGGGACTTAATTAAACCTAAAAGCTTTTGCACAGCAAAGGAAACCATAAACAAGACAAAAAGACAACCCTCAGAATGGGAGCAAATATTTGCAAATGAAACAACAGACAAAGGATTAATCTCCAAAATATGCAAACAGCTCATGGAGCTCAATATCAAAGAAACAAACAATCCAGTTAAAAAATGGGTGGAAGACCTAAACAGACATTTCACTAAGGAAGACATACAGATGGCCAAGAGGCACATGAAAAGATGCTCAACATCACTAATTATTAGAGAAATGCAAGTCAAAACTACAATGAGGTATCACTTCATGCTGGTCAGAATGGCCATTATCAAAAAAGCTAGAAACAATAAATGCTGGAAAGGGTGTGGTGAAAAGGGAACCCTCCTACACTGTTGGTGGGAAAGTAAATTGATACAACCACTATGGAAAACATTATGGAAGTTCCTTAAAAAACAAAAAATAGAACTACCATATGACCCAGAAATCCCACTACTGGGTATATACCCTAAGAAAACCATAATTCAAAAAGAGACATGCACCACAATGTTCATTGCAGCACTGTTTACGATAGCCAGGACATGGAACCAACCTAAATGTCCATCAACAGATGAATGGATAAAGAAGATGTGGCACATATATACAATGGAATATTACTCAGCCATAAAAAGAAACAAAATTGAGTTATTTGTAGTGAGGTGGTTAGACCTAGAGTCTGTCATACAGAGTGAAGTAAGTCAGAAAGAGAAAAACAAATACCATATGCTAACTCATACATATATGGAATCAAAAAAAAAAAAAAATGGTACTGATGAACCTAGTTGCAGGGCAGGAATAAAGAGGTAGACATAGAATGGACTTGATGACACGGGGTGGGAGGGGAAGCTGGGGTGAAGTGAGAGTAGCATGGACATATATACACTACAGAATGTAAAATAGTTGGCTGGTGGGAAGCAGCAGCATAGCACAGGGAGATCTGCTCTGTGCTTTGCGATGACCTATAGGGGTGGGATAGGGAGGATGGGAGGGAGGCTCAAGAGGGAGGGGATATGCGGACATGTTTATGCATATGGCTGATTCACTTTGTTATGCAACAGAAACTAACATGGCGTTGTGAAGCAATTATATTCCAATAAAGATCTATTTAAAAAAAAAAAAAAGAATGTATCTGGGACACATGGTGCTGATGCTGTTGCCCTGGGTGCCCATCGCTGAGTGTGCCTGGGCACGTAGCTGAAGAGCTGCCATTTTGCCCTCCTGTGAACACCCCACCAGCAAGGCCTGAGGGCTCCTCTATCCACTCCCCAACCAACACTTGGTATTAGAAGTCTTCCTAATTTTGCCTAATGGATTGAAAGTGATATCTTATTCTTTTACTTTGCATTTTTCCCATTCCTAAAGAGTGTCTCCTCCTAAGCTTAAGCACCTGTTTATATCCTTCACCCTTTTTTCCATTAGAATTTCTTCTTTTTTATAATTGATTTACAATGTTGTGTTAGTTTCTGGTGTACAGCAAAGTGATTCAGTTTTATATATATATATTTTTTTCTTTTTCATATTCTTTTCCATTATGTTTTATTACAAGATATTGAATATAGTTCCCTGTGCTCTACAGTAGGTCCTTGTTGGTTATCTATTTTATATACAGTAGTGTGTATATGTTAATCCCAAACTCCTAATTCATCCCTCCCCCACCCCCTTTCCCCTTTTTGTAACCATAAGTTTGTTTTGTATGTCTGTGAGTCTGTTTCTGTTTTGTAATTAAGTCCATTTGTATCAGATTTTAGATTCCACATGTAAATGATATCATATGGTATTTGCCTTTCTTTTTTTTTAAACCAGTTTCTGAAATAAAGTCATTCTACCAGTTAGTCTATAAGTCTCTGCTGGCTTATGCATTCAAGAGTCTTTTTTATTGAAGTATGGTTGATATACAATGTTGTGTTAATTTATGCTGTACTTATTTGTAAATAAGTTCATTTGTATCATATTTTAGATTCCACATATAAGTGGTATCATATGATATTTCTCTTTCTTTGTCTTACTTCACTTAGTATGAGAATATCTAGGTCCATCCATGTTGCTGCAGATGGCATTATTTCACAGAACTTCTTCTCTGTCTTACTGGTTTGTAGGTGTTTCTCGTATATTCTTTATTAGTTTCAGCTGTGGACACATCTTTCTGCAACCTGACACCTTCTCCAATCTGTTGTCTTTCTCTAACCTTGTCCATGGGGTCCTCATGGGCAATAGGTTTTATTGATTTTGTTTGTTTGTTTGTGATGTGAGCTTTTAAACTTTGGCTTACTAATCCTTTTCCCTCTCTAAGGCCAAAGACATCCTCCTACATCTTCTTCTATTGAATTTATGGTTTTACGGTTCACATTTAGGTCTTTAGTCCAGTGGGAGTCAAAGCTGGTAATGAAGTTATCTTTACATTGCAAACCAAGCCGTGCAGTAGCCAATGTATAAAAGCCAGGCATTTCCTTGCAATGGCCAGAGAGTCCCCGTCTTGAGCCTGTACCTCTGGGGATGGCTCAGCAGGTATGTTCTAAATTCCAGTGGCTGAAGGCTTTACGGAGTCTCCTTCTTTTTTTTTTTTTTTTTTTTTTTAACATCTTTATTGAAGTATAATTGCTTTACAATGGTGTGTTAGCTTCTGCTTTATAACAAAGTGAATCAGTTATACATATACATATGTTCCCATATCTCTTCCCTCTTGCATCTCCCTCCCTCCCACCCTGCCTATCCCACCCCTCTAGGTGGTCACAAAGCACCGAGCTGATCTCCCTGTGCTATGCGGCTGCTTCCCACTAGCTATCTATTTTACATTTGGTAGTGTATATATGTCCATGACACTCTCTCACCCTGTCACATCTCACCCCTCCCCCTCCCCATATCCTCAAGTCCATTCTCTAGTAGGTCTGTGTCTTTATTCCCATCTTGCCACTAGGTTCTTCATGGCCTTTTTTTTTTTTCCTTAGATTCCATATATATGTGTTAGCATACTGTATTTCTTTTTCTCTTTCTGACTTACTTCACTCTGTATGACAGACTCTAACTCCATCCACCTCATTACAAACACCTCCATTTCATTTCTTTTTATGGCTGAGTAATATTCCATTGTATATATGTGCCACATCTTCTTTATCCATTCATCCGATGATGGACACCTAGCTTGCTTCCATGTCCTGGCTATTGTAAACAGAGCTGCAATGAATATTTTGGTACATGACTCTTTCTGAATTATGGTTTTCTCAGGGTATATGCCCAGTAGTGGGATTGCTGGGTCGTATGGTAGTTCTATTTGTAGTTTTTTAAGGAACCTCCATACTGTTCTCCATAGTGGCTGTATTAATTTACATTCCCACCAACAGTGCAAGAGTGTTCCCTTTTCTCCACACCCTCTCCAGCATTTATTGTTTCTAGATTTTTTGATGATGGCCATTCTGACCGGTGTGAGATGATACCTCATTGTAGTTTTGATTTGCATTTCTCTAATGATTAATGATGTTGAGCATTCTTTCATGTGTCTGTTGGCAATCTGTATATCTTCTTTGCAGAAATGTCTATTTAGGTCTTCTGCCCATTTTTGGATTGGGTTGTTTGTTTTTTTGTTATTGAGCTGCATGAGCTGCTTGTAAATCTTGGAGATTAATCCTTTGTCAGTTGCTTCATTTGCAAATGTTTTCTCCCATTCTGAGGGTTGTCTTTTGGTCTTGTTTATGGTTTCCTTTGCTGTGCAAAAGATTTTAAGTTTCATTAGGTCCCATTTGTTTATTTGTGTTTTTATTTCCATTTCTCTAGGACCTGGGTCAAAAAGGAGCTTGCTGTGATTTATGTCATAGAGTGTTCTGCCTATGTTTTCCTCTAAGAGTTTGATAGTGTCTGGCCTTACACTTAGGTCTTTAATCCATTTTGAGTTTATTTTTGTGTATGGTGTCAGGGAGTGTTCTAATTTCATACTTTTACATGTACCTGTCCAATTTTCCCAGCACCACTTATTGAAGAAGCTGTCTTTTCTCCACTGTATATGCTTGCCTCCTTTATCAAAGATAAGGTGACCATATGTGCGTGGGTTTACCTCTGGGCTTTCTATCCTGTTCCATTGATCTATATTTCTGTTTTTGTGCCAGTACCACACTGTCTTGATTACTGTAGCTTTGTAATATAGTCTGAAGTCAGGGAGCCTGATTCCTCCAGCTCCATTTTTCGTTCTCAAGATTGCTTTGGCTATTCGGGGTCTTTTGTGTTTCCATACAAATTGTGAAATTTTTTGTGCTAGTTCTGTGAAAAATGCCAGTGGTAGTTTGATAGTGATTGCATTGAATCTGTAGATTGCTTTGGGTAGCAGAATCATTTTCACAATCTTGATTCTTCCAATCCAAGAACATGGTATATCTCTCCATCTATTTGTATCATCTTTAATTTCTTTCATCAGTGTCTTATAATTTTCTGCATACAGGTCTTTTGTCTCCTTAGGTAGGTTTATTCCTAGATATTTTATTCTTTTTGTTGCAATGGTAAACGGGAGTGTTTTCTTAATTTCACTTTCAGATTTTTCGTCATTAGTGTATAGAAATGCAAGAGATTTCTGTGCATTAATTTTGTATCCTGCTACTTTACCAAATTCATTGATTAGCTCTAGTAGTTTTCTGGTAGCATCTTTTGGATTCTCTATGTATAGTATCATGTCATCTGCAAACAGTGACAGCTTTACTTCTTCTTTTCCGATTTGGATTCCTTTTATTTCTTTTTCTTCTCTGATTGCTGTGGCTAACACTTCCAAAACTATGTTGAATAATAGTGGTGAGAGTGGGCAACCTTGTCTTGTTCCTGATCTTAGTGGAAATGGTTTCAGTTTTTCACCATAGAGGACAATGTTGGCTGTGGGTTTGTCATATATGGCCTTTATTATGTTGAGGAAAGTTCCCTCTATGCCTACTTTCTGCAGGACTTTTATCATAAATGGGTGTTGAATTTTGTCGAAAGCTTTCTCTGCATCTATTGAGATGATCATATGGTTTTTCTCCTCCAATTTGTTAATATGATGTATCACGTTGATTGATTTGCGTATATTGAAGAATCCTTGCATTCCTGGAATAAACCCCACTTGATCATGGTGTATAATCCTTTTAATGTGCTGTTGGATTCTGTTTGCTAGTATTTTGTTGAGGATCTTTGCATCTATGTTCATCAGTGATATTGGCCTGTAGTTTTCTTTCTTTGTGACATCTTTGTCTGGTTTTGGTATCAGGGTGATGGTGGCCTCGTAGAATGAGTTGGGGAGTGTTCCTCCCTCTGCAATATTTTGGAAGAGTTTGAGAAGGATAGGTGTTAGCTCTTCTCTAAATGTTTGATAGAATTCGCCTGTGAAGCCATCAGGTCCTGGGCTTTTGTGTGTTGGAAGATTTTTAATCACAGTTTCAATTTCAGTGCTTGTGATTGGTCTGTTCATATTTTCTATTTCTTCCTGGTTCAGTCTCGGCAGGTTGTGCATTTCTAAGAATCTGTCCATTTCTTCCAGGTTGTCCATTTTATTGGCATAGAGTTGCTTGTAGTAATCTCTCATGATCGTTTGTATTTCTGCAGTGTCAGTGGTTACTTCTCCTTTTTCATTTCTAATTCTATTAATTTGAGTCTTCTCCCTTTTTCTCTTGATGAGTCTGGCTAATGGTTTATCAATTTTGTTTATCTTCTCAAAGAACCAGCTTTTACTTTCATTGATTTTTGCTATTGTTTCCTTCATTTCTTTTTCATTTATTTCTGATCTGATCTTTATGATTTCTTTCCTTCTGCTAGCTTTGGGGTTTTTTTGTTCTTCTTTCTCTAATTGCTTTAGGTGCAAGGTTAGGTTGTTTATTTGAGATGTTTCCTGTTTCTTGATGTAGGCTTGTATTGCTATAAACTTCCCTCTTAGAACTGCTTTTGCTGCATCCCATAGGTTTTGGATCGTCGTGTCTCCATTGTCATTTGTTTCTAGGTATTTTTTGATTTCCCCTTTGATTTCTTCAGTGATCACTTCGTTATTAAGTAGTGTATTGTGTAGCCTCCATGTGTTTGTATTTTTTACAGATCTTTTCCTGTAATTGATATCTAGTCTCATAGCGTTGTGGTCGGAAAAGATACTTGATACGATTTCAATTTTTTTAAATTTACCAAGGCTTGATTTGTGACCCAAGATATGATCTATCCTGGAGAATGTTCCATGAGCACTTGAGAAAAATGTGTATTCTGTTGTTTTTGGGTGGAATGTCCTATAAATATCAATTAAGTCCATCTTGTTTAATGTATCCTTTAAAGCTTGTGTTTCCTTATTTATTTTCATTTTGGATGATCTGTCCATTGGTGAAAGTGGGGTGTTAAAGTCCCCTACTATGATTGTGTTGCTGTCGATTTCCCCTTTTATGGCTGTTAGTATTTGCCTTATGTATTGAGGTGCTCCTATGTTGGGTGCATAAATATTTACAATTGTTATACCTTCCTCTTGGATCGATCCCTTGATCATTATATAGTGTCCTTCTTTGTCTCTTGTAATAGTCTTTATTTTAAAGTCTATTTTGTCTGATATGAGAATTGCTACTCCAGCTTTCTTTTGATTTCCATTTGCATGGAATATCTTTTTCCATCCCCTCACTTTCAGTCTGTATGTGTCTCTAGGTCTGAAGTGGGTCTCTTGTAGACAGCATATATACGGGTCTTGTTTTTGTATCCATTCAGCCAGTCTGTGTCTTTTGGTGGGAGCATTTAATCCATTTACATTTAAGGTAATTATCGATATGTATGTTCCTATTCCCATTTTCTTAAATGTTTTGGGTTTGTTATTGTAGGTGTTTTCCTTCTCTTGTGTTTCTTGCCTAGAGAAGTTCCTTTAGCATTTGTTGTAAAGCTGTTTTGGTGGTGCTGAACTCTCTCAGCTTTTGCTTGTCTGTAAAAGTTTTAATTTCTCCATCAAATCTGAATGAGATCCTTGCTGGGTAGAGTAATCTTGGTTGTAGATTTTTCTCCTTCATCACTTTAAGTATATCCTGCCACTTCCTTCTGGCTTGCAGAGTTTCTGCTGAAAGATCAGCTGTTAACCTTATGGGGATGCCCTTGTGTGTTATTTGTTGTTTTTCCCTTGCTGCTTTTAATATGTTTTCTTTATATTTAATTTTTGATAGTTTGATTAATATGTGTCTTGGTGTGTTTCTCTTTGGATTTATCCTGTATGGGACTCTCTGTGTTTCCAGGACTTGATTAACTATTTCCTTTCCCATATTAGGGAAGTTTTCAACTATAATCTCTTCAAATATTTTCTCAGTCCCTTTCTTTTTCTCTTCTTCTTCTGGGACCCCTATAATTCGAATGTTGGTGCATTTAATGTTGTCCCAGAGGTCTCTGAGACTGTCCTCAGTTCTTTTCATTCTTTTTTCTTTATTCTGCTCTGCAATAGTTATTTCCACCATTTTATCTTCCAGGTCACTTATCCGTTCTTCTGCCTCAGTTATTCTGCTATTGATCCCATCTAGAGTATTTTTAATTTCATTTATTGTGCTTTTCATCGTTGCTTGGTTCCTCTTTAGTTCTTCTACGTCCTTGTTAAATGTTTCTTGCATTTTGTCTATTCTATTTCCAAGATTTTGGATCATCCTTACTATCATTATTCTGAATTCTTTTTCAGGTAGACTACCTATTTCCTCTTCATTTGTTAGGTCTGGTGTGTTTTGACCCTGCTCCTTCATCTGCTGTGTGTTTTTCTGTCTTCTCATTTTGCTTATCTTACTGTGTTTGGGGTCTCCTTTTCACAGGCTGCAGGTTCGTAGTTCCCGTTGTTTTTGGTATCTGTCCCCAGTGGCTAAGGTTGGTTCAGTGGGTTGTGTAGGTTTCCTGGTGGAGGGAACTAGTGCCTGTGTTCTGGTGGATGAGGCTGGATGTTGTCTTTCTGGTGGGCTCGTCCATGTCTGGTGGTGTGTTTTGGGGTGTCTGTGGCCTTATTATGATTTTAGGCAGCCTCTCTGTTAATGGATGGGGCTGTGTTCCTGTCTTGCTAGTTGTTTGGCATAGGGTGTCCAGCACTGTAGCTTGCTGGTCGTTGAGTGAAGCTGGGTCTTGATGGTGAGATGGAGATCTCTGAGAGATTTTCGCCATTTGGTATTACGTGGAGCTGGGAGGTCTCTTGTGGACCAGTGTCCTGAAGTTGGCTCTCCCACCTCAGAGGCACAGCCCTGATGCCTGGCTGGAGCACCAAGAGCCTTTCATCCACACGGCTCAGAATAAAAGGGAGAAAAAATGGAAAGAAAGAAAGAAAGAGGATAAAATAAAAGAAAATAAAGCAATTATAATAAAAAATAAGAAAAAAATTATTAAGAATAAATTTATTAAGAAAAAATTTTTTTTTTAATTTTTAAATATAGATTTATTAATTTTTTATACTAAAAATAAGAAAAAAATTATTAAGAAAAAATTTATTAAGAAAAAAAATTTTTAATTTTTTAAAATAAAAAATATGAAAAAACTTATTAAAAATTTTTTTTTAATTTTTTAAAAATAGAAAATAAGGAAAAAATTATTAAGAAAACATTTATTAGGGAAAAAAAATTTTTTTAAGTAAAAAAAACAAAAACAAAAACAAAAAAACGGATGGACCTAACCCTAGGACTAACGGTGAGAGCAAAGCTATACAGACAAAATTTCACCCAGAAGCATACACATATACACTCACAAAAAAAGGAAAAGGGGAAAAGTTAATATATCCTGCTCCCAAAGTCCACCTCCTAAATTTGGGATGATTCGTTGTCTATTCAGGTATTCAACAGATGCAGGTACATCAAGTTGATGGTGGAGATTTAATCCGCTGCTTCTGAGGCTGCTGGGAGAGATTTCCCTTTCTCTTCTTTGTTCGTACAGCTCCCGGGGTTCAGCTTTGGATTTGGACCCGCCTCTGCATGTAGGTCCCCTGAGGGCGTCTGTTCCCCGCCCAGACAGAACGGGGTTAAAGGAGCAGCTGATTCGGGGGCTCTGGCTCAGTCAGGCCGGGGGGAGGGAGCGGTACGGAGGAGGCGGGGCGAGCCTGCGGCGGCAGAAGCCGGCGTGACGTTGCAGCAGCCTGAGGCGCGCTGTGCGCTCTCCCGGGGAAGTTGTCCCCGGATCACGGGAGCCTGGCCGTGGCGGGCTGCACAGGCTCCCGGGAGGGGCGGTGTGGAGAATGACCTGTGCTCGCCCACAGGCTGTTTGGTGGCGGCAGCGGCAGCCTTAGCGTCTCATGCCCGTCTCTGGGGTCCGCGCTGATAGCCGCGGCTCGCGCCCGTCTCTGGAGTTGGTTTAAGTGGCGCTCTGAATCCCCTCTCCTTGCACGCCGCGAAACAAAGAGGCAAGAAAAAGTCTCCTGCCTCTTCGGCAGCTGCAGACTTTTTCTCGTGCACCCCCCCGGCTAGCTGTGGTGCGCTAGACCCTTCAGGCTGTGTTCACGCAGCCAACCCCAGTCCTCTCCCTGGGATCCGACCGAAGCCCGAGCCTCAGCTCCCAGCCCCCGCCCGCCCCGGCGGGTGAGCAGACAAGCCTCTCGGGCTGGTGAGTGCTGCTCGGCGCCGAGCCTCTGTGCGGGAATCTCTCCGTTTTTCCCTCTGCGTCCCTGTTGCTGTGGGATCCGCGCTGATAGCCGCGGCTCGCGCCGGTCTCTGGAGCTCGTTTAGGCGGCGCTCTGAATCCCCTCTCCTTGCGCGCCGCGAAACAAAGAGGCAAGAAAAAGTCTCCTGCCTCTTCTGCAGCTGCAGACTTTTTCTCGTGCACCCTCCCGGCTAGTTGTGGTGCGCTAGACCCTTCAGGCTGTGTTCACGCCGCCAACCTCAGTCCTCTCCCTGCGATCCGACCGAAGCCCGAGCCTCAGCTCCCAGCCCCCGCCCGCCCCGGCGGGTGAGCAGACAAGCCTCTCGGGCTGGTGAGTGCTGGTCGGCACCGCTCCTCTGTGCGGGAATCTCTCCGTTTTTCCCTCTGCGTCCCTGTGGCTGCGCTCTCCTCCATGGCTCCGAAGCTTCCCCCCTCTGCTACCCGCAGTCTCTGCCCACGAAGGGGCTCCTAGTGTGTGGAAACCTTTCCTCCTTCACGGCTCCCTCCCACTGGTGCAGGTCCCGTCCCTATTCTTTTGTCTCTGTTATTTCTTTTTTCTTTTGCCCTACCCAAGTACGTGGGGATTTTCTTGCCTTTTGGGAGGTCTGACGTCTTCTGCCAGCGTTCAGTGGGTGTTCTGTAGGAGCAGTTCCACGTGTAGATGTATTTCTCATGTATCTGTGGGGAGGAAGGTGATCTCCGCGTCTTACTCTTCCGCCATCTTGCCCCTCCCTCAGTGGAGGCTCCTTCTAATGGAGCTGTTCCATCCGGAGCCCCCGGCACAAACACCCATGCACCCCTTCCTCCCCAGGACAAACCCCACTGAGCCCCAGTATGTTGGGGCCATCTGAGTTCATGGTTTCCAAGAAAACCCAATATGTGGTTCCAATGTGGTAGGAGCAGGTATCATCAGAGTAGTACCTGAAATACCTACATATTCCAATAACCAGTGCCTGCTTTCTGCCAGGAACTGTCGTAAGCACTTAGCACCCTTTATCCCAGGATCTTGCTTGTGGTGTAAGGTCTCATCGAAGCCTCAGTGGAGACACTCCAGGGAGTGATGAGACATGGCTGGTGAGAATTCATCAGGCACAGAAATGGAGTGACACACATTACACCCGAGAAACCAATGTCATTGGCCAACCTTCCAGCATCTGCTACAGGAAACCATTCATAGCTTGTACATCCTTTGAGCCCAGCCCTTTGCTTGAGGGTCCTGGTAACAGCGTGACTGCTTGAAATCCAGCTGGGGCAAATGCTGGATTTCTAGCCATGGCAAGAAATGCTCGCTGCTAAGGTTGTAACACAAAGCAGAATCTAAAAAATAAAAAATTCACGAGCTTCCCTGGTGGCACAGTGGTTAGGAATCTGCCTGCCAGTGCAGGGGACACGGGTTCAAGCCCTGGTCTGGGAAGATCCCACATGCCACAGAGCAGCTAAGCCCGTGCGCCGCAGCTACTGAGCCTGTGCTCTAGAGCCCGTGCTCCACAACAAGAGAAGCCACTGCAGTGAGAAGCCCGCATGCAACAACGAAGACCCAACGCAGCCAAAAATAAAATAAAAATAAAATAAAATAATTTATAAAAATTAATTAATTAATTAATTTAAAAGTCACCAAGGGCAGAAAGCAGCAGAGGGGTGGTGGTGGGATGAACTGGGAGATTGGGATTGACATGTATACACTAATATGTATAAAATGAATAACTAATAAGAACCTGCTGTATAAAAAAATAAATAAAATAAAATTCAAAAAAAATAAAAATAAAGTCAAACTCATAGAAACAGAGAGTAGAATGGTGATTGCCAGGGGCTGGGGGTGGGGGAAACAGGAGAGGCTGGTAAAAGGGTACAAACTGAGTTATGAGGAAGGTCTGAGGATCGAATGTATAACATGGTGACTGTCATTTAGAATACTGTGTTGAATAATTGAAATTTGCTGAAAGAGTGGAACTTAAGTGTTCTCAAGAAAAAGAGAGTAAATACGTGAGGTGTTGGATGTGTGATAATTAGCAGGATGGTGGGAATCTCTCACAAAGTATATGGATATCTAATCACCATATTGTACATTTTAAATACATTACAATTTTATTTGTCAACCATACCTCAATAAAACAAAAAATAAAGCTGTAGCCACATGTCAAATGGGGTTCTCCCCATCCCCCAGACCTCGACGACGTCAGCTTGGACCCCCAACTCCATGTCAGATGCAACAATGTGAGGTACTCTCCATTCATCCAATGGTTTCCTGAAGTTTCTCCAACATGTGAACACACAAGCACACACGAAAACCCAAGCATAATAACAAATGCTGGAGAGGATGTGGAGAAAAGGGAACCCTCCTACACTATTGGTGGGAATGAAAGTTGGTGCAGCCACTATGGAAAACAGTTTGGAGGTTCCTCAGAAAACTAAAAATAGAATTACCATGTGATCCAGCAATCCCACTCCTGGGCATATACCTGGACAAAACTATAATTCAAAAAGAGACATGCACCCCTACGTTCATAGCAGCACTATTCACAATAGCGAAGACATGGAAACAACCTAAATGTCCATCAACAGATGAATGGATAAAGAAGATGTGGTACATATATACAATGGAATACTACTCAACCATAAAAAAAAGAACAAAATAATGCCATTTGCAGCAACATGGATGGACCTAGAGATGATCATACTAAGTGAAGTAAGTCACAAAGAGAAAGACAAATACCCTATGATATCACTTATATGTGGCATCTAAAATATGGCACAAATGAACCTATCTACAAAACAGGAAAAGACTCACAGACATAGAGAACAGATCTGTGGTTGCCAAGGGGGAGGGGTGGGAGAGGGAAGGACTGGGAGTGTGGGATTAGCAGATGCCAACGATTTTATAGAGAATGGATCAACAACAAGGTCTTACTGTGTAGCACAGGGAACTAGATTCAATACCCTGTGATAAACCATAATGGAAAAGAATATTTTAAAAAAGAATGTCAGAAACAAGAAAGAAAAGCCGAGCACAGCAAATGCGTGCACGTGTGGGCACGAGCATGCCTGGCTATTCATGTGTGCGTGCATGAACACACACGGAGAGGTATACACATGAGAGGACACATGTACATGAACGGGCGTGCACACTCGCACAAAACCAACTCGCACAGAACACCCGTTAGGGGTGACTGGCTTCACTGCAGATTGGTGGCCAGAGAGATGGAGAAGGTTCAAACTGAAGTTCACCTGCAAAACAACCTCCAACTGCAGAGCCTCAGCCGCCGCAACACCACCACCCCCGTCCCCTGACCTCTCTCTCCTCCCCCCTCTTTTCTCATCCTCCTCTTCTCATCTCTGAAAAAGCAATGGGTCTTTCTCCTACCTCAAGTGTCATGGTGTTTTCCAAATATCACGACGATTTCCTCCTTGAGAAGAATTCTGCTGCCAGTCGTTCAGATGACCAATGCTTTTAAATCACTTTATATAGTAAGAAGAGATGTACAATTTCAAGAAATTCCTCTCCTGGGCTAGCCTTCCCATGTGGATTCTTGAATGATGCTCTTTGTCACCTGCCACGGAATGTCGGGTACCTCTTAGCTATTTCACCCCTCATGTGTTTTTCAGGATCAGAGCCAATGCCAGGAACCCAGGTGTCATGTCAGGCCAAGTCGTTTGCATTCTGCCCAAGAGGTTCTAAGAGAACAGCACACTGACACATTATCAACGAACCGATAAGCAGTTCACAGGGGTGCCTGATAAATGTTTTTCATCCTCAGGATATTTTCTTACCAACCACTTTCTCCACTCCTAGTTTAGTTGCCCGTGAAGTCCATTAGCTTAGAATGGGGGTTAGAAAAGCCCGTGGCAATGACGCAGTAAATGTGGAATCCTCAATGGCCAACGCCTCAAGACATCTACAATTGATATGGCCTTTCAGGAATGTAGATGAGCCTGTAATTTTAAGCACTGAACAAAAGTCTCCATGACTAATGAGGAGGAGGATAATCAAGGGGCAGAGGGTTGTCCTTTCCAGGAAGAAAAGAAGCTTATCTTCGATTTTAAAGTAGGTTCATCATGGGTTGTCCCAACTGTTTGATGGATCAAATGTCAGTATTATCTATTTTATAGCTTAAAAAGGCGACATAAATTCTCCAGTTCCACATTTTGCCCCATTGGAATCCACAGTAACAAAAATCACAAAGGAATTTCTGGACTCTTCCCACACGTTCATCCAAAAAATTGATAATTAGAGCATTGGAATATGGTCCCACGCTTGGAAAGCAGTGACTGTACCAAGCGCACAAAAATTCAGGCTCAGTAGAAACTCTAAACCTAAGGATTTGGGGGATGTTGAGTGACAGTTTTCCAACCTTTGCAGAAGCATCTTTGAGACTTGTCACCAGTAAGATCAATTTTGGCAAAGACATGCCACCTCCTCCAATCCACACAAAGATTGCAGGAACCAGGTATTGGAGCAACATTTAAGTGTCTAATTCTCAGTGTTCTTGACACCTTCACAAAGACTCACCTTAGAATTAGTAGTTAGTGTCTAGTTAAATATTGGTTGTGTGTGTCTGGCATGAAAGTGCTCACCACATTTTAAGTAAATAGGCTCTTTTAAAAGCATTTTCCCTTGGGGCGAAGATGCATTTCTCTTGGTCGGGTCTAAGGGAAGAGGTTGGATTCTATTTGTAAGTTTCCAGCTCCTCAGAGCCTCACTGGGGAGTTTAGACCAGTAATGACCACCAGTGTGGTCATTAGTAGTGGTGTGAACTGGTTTCTTCCCAAGAGGATTGTGTGCCAATATCTAACAATGAAAAGAATACAGAAATACACATTGCATTTGGAAAAGTGTCCCCTTTGCCTTGTCAATTCCAATAACACATATCCTCCAAGTTACCAAATATTCAGTGTTTCACACTTCAAGGGCTGGGCAAGGATTGGCTTTTAGGAAAGAAAACTGGCTTAGGGCATATCCTACAATTGAATTAGACCCTATTGGGTGTCTACTCTGTGTCAAATGTTATCTCTAACTAATAACAAACCTACCAACAAGGTACATTGATCCTGTGTTACTTGTCAAGCTCAGAAAGATTAAGTAACTTGTCCAAGGTCAACCAGCAAAGTGAAAGAACCGGTATTCCAAACTAATTTCTTCTGGTCCCAAACTATTGGTCTGTATTAGTCTTCTCAGGCTGTCATAACAAAATATCACAAACCAGGCAGCTTGGACAATAGGAATTTATTTTATCCTAATTTTGTTTTTTTAAAGCACTTTATTTTTTTAAATTTTATTTTATTGTTTATTTTGGCTGCTTTGGGTCTTTTTGCTGCGCACAGGCTTTCTCTAGTTGGGGCGAGTGGGGGCTACTCTTCATTGCGGTGCACGGGCTTCTCACTGCGGTGGCTTCTCTTGCTGTGGAGCACGGGCTCTAGGCACACGGGCTTCAGTAATTGCAGCATGTGGGCTCAGTAGTTGCGGCACACAGGCTTAGTTGCTCCGCGGCATGTGGGATCTTCCTGAACCAGGGATCGAACCCATGTCCCCTGCATTGGCAGGCAGATTCTAAACCACTGCGCCACCAGGGAAGTCCCTATTTTATCCTAATTTTGGAGGCTGAGAAGAAGTCCACGATCAAGGTGTCACATTGTCGGTTTCTGATGAGAGCTCTCTTCCTGGCTTGCAAACAGCCGAGCTCGCTGGTGTCTCTTCTTACAAGGACACTAATCCTCTCAGAGAAGAGTCCCACACTTACGACCTTGTTTAACCTTAATTACTTCCTTAGAGCTCCCAGTTCCCATACAGCTACACCAGTGGTCAGGGCTTCAACACAGGAATCTGGGGGGACACATTCAGACCATAACATGGTCTTTCTACTACATCATGTGGCCTCTCTGTATCAATATATCAATTAGAGAAAATACACTAAAATTTTGGATATTTTCAGTCACAACATCACACACTAAGACTCAGGTCTTCCCTGGCCTAAATATTTTCAACCATTAAATTTTTTTTACCGTTAAATCAGGAAGCAAGAACACAAGTTAGCAAGATAGAGTCAATCTTTTTCTTGACAACTTCTAAGAATTTTTTTGTATCATTTCATCTCAATTTTAATCTTCTGTCAGTTTTAGATATTACAAATACTTTCTCCTAGAGTGACATTTGCATGTCTGCCTTATCTTCTTTACTGAACTGGTCTTATTTATTGAACAAAAATTCTTCTGTTCATTTTAATGTGCTATACTATTGGCGCAGACACATGTGGAAGGACAAAGGACAACTTGGAATTTTGCTCCGCTGGGCTCAGATGACTTTCCCCAGTTCAGTAATCAGCAGGAGTTTGTCTAATTGCACAATGTCAGCCATGCCAACTAAATCTGTTCCTTGCTCAGAACACTGTAGAATTAAGATATTCCCAAAAGACTAATGAAGCACAAACCAATGAAAGACAGGAACCATAGAAAAATCAGAGTTGCTCCCAGCCGTGAAAGACATAATCTTCCTTTAATATTTTGATTCCCTAGCAGAGCAGAAGTCATTTTTCTCCGTGCATCACACTCAAAGGGACTTCAGACAGCATCATGCTCATATTGAAGGCTCCAGGGATTCACAGAGAGGCTGGCCTGCTTGTTATGATGATGCAGAGGGACAGCAGGCAGCTGTGATATTGATCGCTCCCAGCCCGGAGATGCTTTCAGAGATAATGGGAATCAGAGCTGAGTTTTGAAAAATGAATGGCCATAAAGAACAGTGGTTAAGACCATGGGCCTTGGGATAGGCTGACATGGGTTCAATTTCAGCTTCCAGCACTGTCTAGCTGCATGACCTCAGGCAAGTCACTTAACTGACACGGGGCTAGAGTGAGCCTTGGAAGGGAGCTGTGTAACAGGGCTTGGATCAGCCTGGCACTTGGTTTTCCACTTGGAACAAGTATTTGTGGGCAAGAGAGAATTTATTCTTGAGAATAGAGGTTCCACTGCAAATTAAGCATCTTGACCTCAGGACAGAGAGAAGACTTGCTCCTTCTTCTGGGCTCAGAGGGGAGGATGCAAAGCCCAGCTGAGAAGCTGAATGAGAAGAGAGCCCCCTGTCATGGTGCATCCAGCACTTTGGAAGGACCATTTCAAGTTCCTCCCAGGGCAGGAGGGGAGGTCGTTCCTCATAGTGTCTTTTTTTTGCCTTTTTTTTTTTTTTATTATTGTGGCAGAGTACACACAACACAAAATTTACCATTTTGACCATTTTTAAGTGTAGAGATCAGTGTCATTAAGCACATTCTCATGATTGTACAACCATCACCACCCTCTATTCACAGAACTTTTTCATCATCCCAAGCTCAAACCCTGTCCCATTAAGCAGTAACTCCCCATCCCCTCCCCTCTCCCCTGGCACCTACTACTCTACTTTCTGTCTCTATGAGTTTGGCTACTCAAGGCACCTCATATCATGTAGAATCTTTACAGAATTTGTCTTGCTGTGACTGGCTTATTTCACTTATCCTAACGTCCTCAAGGTTCATCCCTGTTGGAGCACGTTTTAGAATTTCACTTCTTCTGAAGGGTGAATAATATTCATAATAAGGAGTAAGGCTGGATAATCCTATGGATGGACCACAGTTTGCTTATCCAGTCATCCATCGATGGACACTTGGGCTGCTTCCACCTCTTGGTCACTCTGAGTGATGCTGATGAGCAACGGTGGACAGGTACCTGCCCACATCCCTGCCACCCCCCACAGTGCCCTCCACCCGGCCCTGGCCCTGGAGATTGTCCCTGTATCCAGGCTCTCTGATGACACCGATGCCCAGACATCTTCCCCTCAGGTCTCAGTAAAAGCAAGGCTGACTTCATGTCTTCCCTCTGTACTCATCTGAGGAGGTGACTATTCTGAGAAAAATTCCAGAACAATTCTCAGGAGGATGTCTTGGGGCCGCAGCAGCTGGGAAGGAGACCTGAGTTCACCCCCTACTGAGCAAGTGCAGATGATGCAGATGACACACTATCATCCTATCACCTGAATGTCGCAGAGAAGCCATTGCTTATCTTTCTTGCCAGACAATATATGGGGACCTGCCTTAGGAGGACACAACATTTTCTCTTGGTGGTTGTTAGCAGGTTAAAAGCCATGCAAACCTGAGATAATTGCATCACACGCCATAAATTATTAGTGTGTGTGTGTGTGTGTGTGTGTGTGTGTGTGTGGCAGTAACATAGACCAGTACCCAACAGCACTGAGTAGAGAGAATGATCTAGAATTTCCTGGTGTTTCCAAAGTCAGATGACCTCCAAGCAGGAGGCCTCCACTCAAGCCTGGTGACCACAAGGATGACCCTCTGGGGACTGTGGGTCCCAAGCCAGAGCTCAGCACTCCTCCAGATGGGCGATTCACATCCACCCCCAGGTGTGAGCCCAGATGGCTTGGCCACCCATCCCTAGAGCAGAGGTTTGACCAGAAGATCTGAAGGCATTTTGGGGAAGCTAGTAAAATAGTCTTGTTCAGGCTTCAGAGGAAACAATAGGCCTTTGACTAAACAAAGACCTTGAAAGAGCTACATGCCGAACTGCTAGACTACATGCAGGTCAGCAGAAATGGTGTTAGCAAGTCTTGGGAACCAACAGATAAAGAAGGGAGTAAGTCATGAATCTTCTTGGGCCTTGGGGATCTGGCTAGTTCCCGGGGATCAGGGAATATTCTGAGACTTACAACTAAAGTATCAAAGCATTTGCAATAACAGCCAGAGCTACATATTTGCACGCAAGCTGATAGTCATCAGCGTTAAAAGCAGGACTCCTTTGGACAGCACTCTGAAGTGTCACCCGTGGGGTGGATGCACCACCTGGGACCTTCCCAACTGGGACTCCAGATTGTTGTTCAAGGGACTTCCCAGCTGCTGCTTGGATCTGGAAATAGGTGTCAGCCCAATTCGGTGATGTATGCTCTGTTATATACTCTGTTAATATTCTTATTCCTTTCCTTTTAATGATTGTATATTGAAATTAAGTTAAATCACCTTCTATTAAAGATTTGATTGAAGCTGTTTATTTGTGTGAGACAAGTGATTATCTTGCCAGCGAATCCAATGAACCCTAAAACCGAAAGCAGGCTTTTGGCCAAAAAGGGCAGGGATGGAAACATGGAGGAGGGGATCAAAAAGTCCAATATTTAATTGGTGACCAATGTACCTATTATAAGAATAAAGCAGACAGCTACATAGAAACATAGAATCCAAAAATTCTCATGGATTGGTACAGAACATGAGAAAATCTAATTGAAAAACCCTCCAAGACCAGCTCCACATTGGTACCAGAAAAGTAGAACATGTCCTGCCTCTCCCCCTCCCTGGAGAAGTCAATGCCCCAGTGGGGAAGGGCAGTTAGGAAGGAGCTGGCTGGCAGAGTAAAGAAAGAAGAACCAGCCCCCTTCCCTGTTTCCCTTTCCCAAGGCTGGCGAAGGAGTGAAGTGAGGGGTTTTCATGAGTACATGGGGCTGGACATGTGCTAATTACTAATCTGAGACCTTGAGGGAAATAAGATGCCCAGAGAATTTTCACTGATCTGAAAGTAACCAGAAGAGCCATGGGGCCTGCCCTGATACCAAACAAGGTGACAGGAAATATGCGCCTGTATTACAGGACGAGATGCAGAAAAGAGATAACCTGTACGCCCTGCTCATTCACGGTAGGAGCCCTGAGAGCTTCCAGGAAAACCCTCCCTGGCTGGCAAAACAGATAACAAACTATTTAGAAGTAACTCGGGAAACCTTTCAAGACAGGGCGTTCAGAGAGCTGGAACCACCTCTGGGCTATGAGATCAGGAGCCTCCAGGCTGATTTGGTCTCTGATTCCAGGTAGCCTGGTGGTGGGGGAGTTAAAAAATAGTGACCCGCCCCCCCCAGCATTAATCATTCTCAAAGTTATTCTCACATGATTGCAGTGCACTCAGGTGTGAGGTTGCCACATAAAATACAGGATGCCTGTTGCAGCTTGAATTTCAAATAAACATGACGAATTTTTTAGTATAAATATATCCCAAACATTGCAAGAAACACACTTATACTAAAAGTTAGTCACAATGTATCTGAAATTCATATTTAACTATGCATTTTGTATTTTTAACAGCTTTATTGAGGTATAATTTATATTCCATACAATTCACCCATTTAAAGAATATAATTCAATGGTTTTTTGGTACATTCACAGAGTTGTGCAACCATCACCACAATCAATTTTTTTAGAACATGTTCATCACCCCAAAAAGAAACCCCACGCCCATTAGTGGTCACGCTCTACCCCCTGCACCCAACCCCACTCCCCGGCCCCTGACATCCACTACTCTACTATTTGCCTATTCTGGACATTTTGTATAGACGAAATCTTGCAATACATGGTCTTTTAGAACTGACATACTTCGCTCAGCATCATTTCTTCCAAGTTCATCCATGTTGTAACACATGTCAGTACCTCGTTCTTTTTTATTGCCAAATACTACTCCATTTGACGGATATAACACACTTCATTCACCCGAACATCAGCTGATAAACATTGAGCTGTTTCTATTTTTGAGTTATTACGAATAAAGCTGCAGTGAACATTGGTGCACAAGTATTTGTGTGGATATATGTTTTCATTTCTCTTGGTTGTATACCTAGGAGTGGAATTACTGGGTCATATGATAACTCTAACGTTTTGAGAATTTTCCACAGCAGCTAAACTATTGATTTTTTTTTTTATATTCCCACCAGCAATATACAGGGTTCCAATTTTTCCACTTCTTTCCTACTCTTATTAGTTTCTGGGCTTTTTTTATTATAGCCATCTTGGAGGGTATGAAGTGCTTGTTATCTCACTGTGGTTTTGATTTGCATTTTCCTAATGGCTAACAAACATTTTTTTATGTGTTTTCTGGCCATTTGTGTATCTTCTTTGAAGTCATATCTATTCAGATTCTTTGCCTATTTTTCAATTGGGTTGTTTATCTTTTTATTTTTGAGTTTAGGGGTTCTTTGTATATTCTGAATACTATACTTGTATCAGATATATGACTTGAAAATATTTCCTCTCATTCTGTGAGTTGTCTGTTCACTTCCTTGATTGTGTCCTTTGAAGTACAAACATTTTCAATTTTGATGAAGTCTAATTTATCTACTTTTTCTTTTGTTGCTTATGCTTTTGGCGTCCTACCTAAGAAGGCTTTACCTAACCCAAAGTCACAACGATTTACCCTTTGTTTTCTTCTAATAGTTTTATACTTTTAGTTCTTACGTTTAGATCGATGAGCAAGTTTCGTACATGATATAAAGAAGGACTTCAACTTCATACTTTTGCATGTGGACATTCAGCTGTCCCAGCACCATTTTTTCAGGCATCTTGTATTTTTATTTGCTAAATCTGGAAGCCCTAGTCAGAGGTTTAGCCACAGGAACAAAGCTTGGAACTCCCTAATCCTTGGCAGTTTAGGGTTGATCTTTTCTGGGGGAGGTGCTCATCCCCTTCTTTCCTCTTAGCATGAATTCACATCTTCCTCCAACTCTTGCCCTTAAACACTGGGTGGGAGCTGCTGAGGAGTGACCATGGGCTGACCTCCGTTAGCACGTGCTGGCAGTGGCACCATTGTTGATGTTCCAGAGTCGACACAGCCCTCGTTGGATCTGGCTTCTTGGCATCTGGTCTCACCCCCGGTTCTGCTTCAAGCTGGGCGCTCAAAATCCCGAACCAGCAACTGAAACTCAAGAACGTTTCTTCTTCCCGTAAGCAAGCTCCCGCCCCAGGTCTCTGGTGTTTCCTCCGATAGAAGGTGTGGACTTTTCCAAAATGGTGGGCACCAGAGGGCCTTTCATCTCTGTCCCAGCCCTCTGGGCCATGGCAGCAGTGCCCTTTGGGCTCTCTGCACTCTGCAGTTAGACTGCCACCCTCCCTGCCCTCTGCCACCTCAGTTCCCAGAAATCCCCTTCTTGTCCATAGGCCATCGGCCAGATTGCACAGAGGTTTCTGCCTGTGAGAACTGAAACACTTGTTGGACTGTGTTTCTATGAGCTGGCATTGGGGTAACTCATCACAGCCACTCTCTGTGAAAAGACCCAGCCCAGTAGCTTGTGCCAGGCCCCCTGCCTGGCACTTAGCCTGGGCGCCAACCAGGTAATTTACTTTAAGGTTCAGACCCGACATGGCTCATAACTTTCTTCTGAGCCCCTGGAGTCGCTTCCCCAGACCAGCTCTGTTGTCTACACAAGATGACTTACTCATTAGCAAGAGTGAATAATGCCTAAACACACCACTGGATTTTCCCACAAAGCCCTACTGGGGTGTGCATGACAGGGCGTAATCTCACCTGCAGAGCTGGAATTAGGCAAGCGTCTATGATGCCTGGAGTGTCTTGATTCATACCTGGGAATCGTAAGTGAACATCTCCAAGGCCCGTACAGCCAAACTGGGGTGGGGGGGGGCAGGCAGAAGGGCCCATTAATACATTTCTAGGTTAACAGAAGTCTCAGTGTCTCTGAATGACCCCTGGGATGAAAACAGAAGAACCAAAAATATGTCCACCTTTTCCATTCAAGACAGGCTTTTTTTTCTACCTTTGCAGTGGAAAACATCATTAAACTTTCACTTTGTTAATTAAACTCATCATCACAATTACATCTCAGTTTTGTTCTTACCACGTGTATCAGCTGAGGGTTCTGAGCAACAGAACCAGCTGTGTGTGTGTGTGTGTGTGTGTGTGTGTGTGTGTGTTTAGAGACAAACAGGCAGATGGATTAATTGATTTCAAGGAATTGGCATATATTGGCATATGCAGTTGTGTGGTCTGGCTGGGCAAGTCTGAAATCTGTAGGGCAGGTTGGAAACTCTCGGGCAGGAACTGAAGGTAGAATTTCGGTCCATGGGTAGAATTTCTTCCTCCTCGGGAAAGCCTCAGATGTGCTCTTACAGCCTATTAACTGACTGCACGAGGCCCATCCACAGCATCGAGGATAATGTAATCTCCCTGACAAAATCAACCGATCATTGAGGTTAAATCAGCATCATACCTAAAAAATATCCCCACGGCAGCGCCTATATTATCATTTAATGAAATAACTAGGTACCATAGCCAGGCCAAGGTGACACATGAAACTAACCATCAAACCATGAAATGCTTTTCTGTCATCGGAGGAGGAACACTGGCACCATTTCCCAGATGAAAACGCTGAGACACACACCAGGTGAAGCATCTGCTGGCCAACCCGAGATCACACAAACACAAGTGGCTGAACATAGGGGGTGCTGGGGGGTCACTAACCCAGACCCTGGACCAAACCTGCAGAGGACTCAGAACTCATCCAAGGGTCCTTGGGCCAAGGCCAAGCATGGGCATCCCACCTTCCTCCCATCTCCCCTTCTCATCACCCTCCCATTTCTGATCACGTCTGTCACCTGCCTAGAACTCAGTGGCTTTGAAGCAGTAATAGGAAAAAGCCCACATTCCTTGCATAAGGCAGGAAACCATTCATGACCTGGTCCTGGCCTGACTCACCAGCCTCCTCTGCTATTGAAGTTACCCCCCCGTCCTTGACCTAGGCAGTGACACACCAGAGCACGTGGGCGCCCCGCATACTCCAGCTCTGCTGTGTCTCAGTGCCTTTGCACCTGCCATTGCTTTTCCCTGAATCCCCTTCTGGCTTTGACCTCCTGAAACTCCCACTTCATCCTCAAAACCCATCTTGGCACCACGACACCTGAGAAGCTCACTGACCCTCTCCACCCTCCAAGTCTTTTCCCCCAAACTTAGCCCCCATGTGGGGGAGATCAGGGGCCCCTCCCCCATGCTCCACCAGCACTTCCCGCCCTCCTCTGTCTGCTCTGTTCTTACCAGAGTGTGATATAATCGAGCTTTTATATTCCATAAGCTGAGACATTGAGAAACTAATTAGTGCCCTGCCGTTCTTTTTCAGTGGGAAGAGAGAGTTACTATAGACCAGAAATCAGCAAACTGCAGCCCACTGCCTGTTTTTGCAAATAATGTTTATTGGAACACAGCTGTGACCACTCATTTAAGTATCACCCATAGCTGCTCTCATGCTATAATGGCAGCGTTGAGTCATTGTCTAGATGACCAGCAAAGCTTTAAAAACCTGCTATTCGGCCCTTTACAGGAAAAGTGTGCCATAGACTCACCAGCAAGAAGGTACTTTTCCTCCTGCCCCTCAGGAACGCAGGCATGCTCTTCAGTTCCAGAACTCCTTGCACCTAGGGGGCTAGCAATCATTGTGGGGTTTTCAATGTTCATTGCAGCATTATCTACAATATCTAAGACATGGAAGCAACCTAAATGTCCATCGACAGATGACTGGATAAAGAAGATGTGGTACGTATATACAATGGAATATTACTCAGCCATAAAAAAATGAAATAATGCCATTTGCAACAACATGGATGGACCTAGAGATTATCTACTAAGTGAAGTTAAGTCAGACAGAGAACGACAAATATCATATGATATCACTTATATGTGAAATCTTAAAAAAAAAAAAAAAAGGTACAAATGATCTTATTTCCAAAACAGAAAGAGACTCACAGACATAGCAAACAAACTTACAGTTACCAAAGGGGAAAGGGGGATAGGGGGAGGAATAAATTAGCAGGTTAGGATTAACATACACACACTACTACATATAAAATAGATAACCAACAAGGACCTACAGTATAGCACAGGGAACTCTACTCAATATTAATAACCTATATGGGGAAAGAATCTGAAAAAGAATGAATATATGTATATGTATAACTGAACACTTTGCTGTACACCTAAAACAAATACAACGTTGTAAATCAACTGGACTCCAATAAAATTTAAAAAAACAACACTGGATTGTGCCCTTTAAAAGGATGACTTTTACAGTATGTGAAAAAAAAATAGTTGTGGGGTTTCAAGGATGGCCCATAAAGATCTCCCCAATCCTGGTCTTTGCTAGGTGGAGGCTGCCCAAGGAGGGGCAAGGCCGTGGAGGCAGAGTCTCAGGGCATTCCCAAAGTGCTTAAAATCTGAACAGATCTGATTTAACTGCTGGCTCAGTCCTTATTGACTGGTCTCCCTCAATGAAATTCCAGGGGAAAGACTCCACAGATTAAGAGGATCTCTTTCAAGGATGTTGAGATTCTTGGGAATCTGATGAGGCAACTAGAACAAGTGCTTGTTCTGTGATGCTCTGGAACGGTAATATCCGCTATCCCCTCCTCCAGGAAAAGGTCAGCCCAAAAAGGGTCGAGGGAGAAAGGGACAAATCCCTCCTTCTCCTCCCATCAGCACATACTCAAGTCTCTGGAGGGGGTGTCCCAGGCCCTAAAATTGGCCATGTCTTGGCAGCGAGAGGCCCCACGAGGAGGTTGGCCTCCCACAAGAAACCACAGATCTACAGTGATGGTAGCCAGGATCCAAACAAGGAGACATTCAGATGCCATTTCCACCCATTGGAAGGTGCTCAGCTTCCCAGATGAGTAAATGACTCTAGTAATTTCAAGTCAGAACAAGAGCCCCAGGGGAAACCTTCATCTGGATGCTTCCCCAACATAACTGAAGCTGTCTGCCAACTTTCTGAAGTCCTAGGTGCGGGACAGACCCGCATTCTCTGCAGGCAGGTCTTAAAAGGAGAGTTCAGCCATGTCCAAGGACTGAGAGATTGGTCAATATCCCCACTGTGAGATGGTCAATGTCTTATTGGTGTGCCCTTTCTAGGTGGGCAACTGGCATGATATATGTGTGTACTCTGGTGGGGATCCCGTTCATCTCAAATATCTACTTTCCCAAAAGGTGGCACAGACCCCCTCTTCCTGCCAACCCAGGAGAATTTCCCTGGGATTTCAAATTATTTGCAGAACCATGTAGCCATTTATCACATCGATGCCATCTGAAGCTTCACAGAGGGAATCTGGCAAAATCACACACTGTTCAAGAAAAGCAAAAAATATTCCATCTTCCCCCTCCCCAAGGGAAGCCAGAAATTACACTTGTTTTTCCAAGACACTCATACCAGAGGCATTACAAGCGACCCAGAGAGATTTCTCATCAAAGGGATTCAAGACAATGACAATTTCCAACATGATTGGAATTGCAACTGCAGAAATGACTGCTCTGCTACTCAGAAACTTTTTAATTGCCTTGGCTGATCTCTACCCTTGCTTCCAGTAATTTTATTACTATTATTGGGTTTTGGTTTTTTTATATAAAACATCTCAGGGTGTTTTCAACAGTCATCATGGAGAGTTGGCACCAGAGAGACATCCTGGAGAAAAATTATTTCAAAGGCTCGTGTCCTCTAGACAAACACACCAAAAAAAAAAAAAAAAAAGATTTTGCAAGAGAACAAGAAAGGAACTTTAAAGACAAAAACATCATGATGTGATCTATAAATTCATTTCTCTCTCTGGCACCCATTTGGAGCCCTACCATCTGCCATCACCTACAAATTATTGGCTTTTATGACAATGTTATGATTATACATGACAGCAAATATGAAACTTGAACAAATTAACAAAGCATAATTAACACAACTGATAAGTGATCAAAAAACAACTGCAAATAAAAGCTCTAATGAGTGGCGGAAGGCATCAGGGAACCCGTCTACACGCATCTGTTTGGAAACATCTTTGTATTGAGGCCACTTGTCAGCTCAAACGCACAGGCTGATTACCAATATCAAGAGACATTTCATAACTTCTAAGCAAGTTTAGAGAGGATGACTCCTGAATAATAATCCACAAAGTCACTTGACAAGTCCATACAAGTTCTTTAACGTTGGGTGTGAAGACAAAGCAGTCTGCATTTTTCAGAAATGTATACATGCATAAGACCTGAAACACTGTCTCTTTCAACCATAAGGACCATATACATATTTGGAATCAGGTGAAAAATGGACAGGACACAAAATACCATGAGGCTGTGCTGTGGAAGAAAATGTGGTCTGTGCTCCAAGACTGCAACCTACATTACTGGGGTTGCTATTTCAGGAAGTACGAGAAAGGAAGTGCAGAATTCCAAGAGCCATTTCTTCTTTCTAATATGATGCAGCTTTGAGAAAAGACGTCAAAGAGAAGACCAAGGATCAGAATAGGGAAATCAAACCATCAGGTTTGTGAAGTGTGCATCCTTCCTTAGGCCTTTCTAATGTTTATGCGAAAAACTCGACCTTCCTTTATCTTGTATTTCCATCCATCCATCTCTCTCTGGGAGACAAGAGTCACCGATGGGTAACTCGTTTGGGACCGCTCAATTCTTGACCATCCACACCTATTGCACGATCATTTCATTTGTTTCTCTTTCCTCCCGTTTAGATGCTACTTGAACATTTTTCCTTTTCGATAGTCTCCTTTTAGAAATTTAGAACATCCCAATTTTAAGTCTCATCTGTCTTTTTTTTCCCCTTTATTAAATTCCAAGTTCTGCTGGAAAAACTTGAGGGAGAAGCAATCAGGAGAAGAAAAGAATATTTAAAAGAAAGTGAAAAAAAAGAAAAAGCTACTATCTCAGCAGCCAGAACAGAGCCGGAAAGATGGACCTCACGCAAGCTGCAGAGATCTCAGTCGTGGAGGTGAAAGAAGCTGGGAAGGTCCCCTGCAAAGGAAAGAAAAGTCCTTTGCTCCCAAGGGCAGGAGGAGGGTTTGGTTTTATTGCACAGCTATGCACCTGCTTGCTAAGTTTTTTTTAACCTGTGTGCTAATTTTAACCTCTCCCTTCCCCACCTGTCCCCATGCCCTTCCGTACACACTGAAGATTCTCAACAACAAGGACGGAGAAACCAGGATGCTCCCTTCTGGCTCCTTCCAGCCTAGCCTGGAAACCTCTTTCAGAGGCTCTCCAGTTCCTGCTCCTGACCATCCATGAAACACCCCTTCCCCCTCTGTGCTCATCCTACAAAACAAAACGTTTCAGGACGTCATCAGAGTCCTTGGCCAGTTCCCAGGGGTAGGGGTGGGTTCCTGGTGAGCCCCCTCTCTCCTGTGTGTTGATTTCCTGCTGTAACAAATGACCATAAACACAGTGGCTTAAAACAACACAAATGTGTCATCTTACAATTCGGGGGTCAGACATCTGACATGGATAGCACCAAAAACGAGGTCTCAGCAGGGCTGGTTCTTTCTGGAAGCGCTGGGGACAATCTGTTTCCTTGTCTCTTGGCTTTCTAGTGGCTGCCTGCATTCCATCGTTCCTTCCACCATCTTAAAGCCGACAGCAGAATCAAATCAGCAGGAGCTGGCACGTGGAGGAACCGTTGTTGGCTGGTAGGTGTTTTCGTGCCTGTGATCATTTCCATTCTGGTAGGGAGAGTTGAGAGTGGCCCTCGGTTTTTGATCCGGGCAACTGAGAAGTGTCCTTTACTGAAACAGAGGACAAAGTGTAAGTAGAGGGTTTGATGAGAGTAGGTCATAATATTTCCTTATTCATTAGTAACATAATTATTCACTGATGCAAGTAAGTATTAATTTATTTTGAATACTAACAAATCCATAATAAATGAATATTTACTTACTCATTCCTTCCTAACTATTACTTGAGGCTTCTGTGTGCCATGCAGTGTGCTCTAGGCACTGAGTAGACAGCAGTGAACAAGATAAATAACATCTCTGACTCGGAAGTTTCGTGTCTTTTGCTATGAAACTGGCAGGCTGACTTGTTAGCTCACAAGTAGGGTAAAATCTAGGGCCCTTTGTAGTTCTTGACAAAGTAAAAATGAACAAACAAACAAACTCGTAGAAAAAGAGATGGGATTTGTGGTTACCAGTGGCAGGGGCGAGGAAGGATTAGATTAAGGCAGTCAAAAGGTAACAAACTCCCAGTGTAAGACAAATAGGTACTAGGGATGTCATGTACAAACGATCAATATAATGCACACTGTTGTACATTATATATGAAAGTGGTTAAGAGAGGAACTCCTAAGCGCTCTCATCACAAGAAAAAAAATTTTTCTATTTCTTTAATGTTGTATCTATCTGAAACGATGGGTGTTCACTAAACCTACTGCGGTCATAATCTCATGATGTATGGAAGTCAAATCATTATGCTGTACACCTTAAACTTATACAGTACTGTATGTCAATTATATCTCCATAAAACTGGAAGGAAAAAAAAAGTATATGTCTTAAGACCTTTATACAGAAAATTTAAATTTGGCTTATGAAGCCAGACCAAACACTGAGAAAAACTTTATTAACAAGATATTAATTTTAAAAGTCTTTTCACTGAGTCAAAAAGCAACTGAATCCCACAGAAATGTAATAGATACTAACTCAATATACTCTGATTTAATAAAAAGATTATTTTCCCATTCCCGGGATGGTTTGGTTTACCAATTTGCAGGTTGGCCAGCGTGACAGAGAATGCCCTGTGTCCCAAGGGGCTCCTGCTTCCGAGACACACAGCTGGACCAACTCCCCGGTCCCCTTTGCAAACAGGTGGACATGTGATGGTTCTGGCCAATGGAACATGAGCAGAACACATGCCACTTCCTGGTCTGACCCTGAAAAATCTTCTGGGAAATCTTTCATATGCTCTCTTCCCACATCTGCTGACTGAGTGGAGAGGATGCCAAGGCCTTGGAGAATGGCATGGCCATAAGACTGAAGGAGCTTGGGTTCCTGAATGATGCTGTGGGGCAGACTCCCTTCCCACCAAATTTCTACCACCAACTGGACTTCACATGAATACAGAGTACATTCTGTTGTACTAAGCCAGTAAAATAATGGGATTGTTTGTTACGAAGGTTAACTCGTGGTGACTCATTCAAACAGTTCCTGTATGTGGATCTCAGAATTGCCTCTCTCTCTCTCACACACACACACACACACACACACACACACATTTACAGACACAGGTAAGTGACACAGCTGTGCAGAGAGAAATCCCAGGACATGGTCACCATCTACTATCACACTTCATCTTCTCTCCCCAAATCTTGCAGGCCCCTCTAATACAGAGAAATGTTCCAGATTCGTGTATTATAGTTGCTGTTATTTTTAGCCAGTTATATAAGTTATAAAGTTACGTAAATTATATATGACCATTCTTGTTTGTGGAAAAATACCGTAAAATGATGCTTGGTTCAGAAGGAGGTTCAGATTATCAACAAAGGAGATATTGCTAATTCAACCATCTTCCTAGATGCTGAGAATTCAGTGTCTGTGAACTTTGGGCGATTAATGCAACAGAGTGTTCCCTGGCACTTTCTTTACTGACCAGACAGTCTCCACTTTGGAAGCTTCAGTGGACACATGGCAAAGCGTCTAAGTCCCAAATTAAGACTTTCAGCTGCTTTGGTGTTAATTTAAACCAGGCCCCTCAGTCAAAATTGTCTTGAACTAGGACACTCCTTTATGGGTGGGGAAGAGACTAACCAAATGCACAGTCTTTAGCCCAGCTTCTGCTTCCTCCTTTTCTGACATATAGCTATCTGAGGAATGGTTCTAGAATGGGATTAATAAAGATTTAATGTGGCAAATAAATACATCTAAATCAGAAAGAAAGAAGTGACATTGTCTCTGCTTGCAGATGACATGATTTCATACAGAGTAAACCCTAAAATTTCCACCAAAGAAAAACTGTTACAACTAATAAAGGAATTCAGCAAAGTTGCCAGATACAAAATCATCACACAAAGTACACTAACAATGAACAATGCAGAAAGGAAATTAACAGTTTCATTTATAATAGAGTCAAAATTAATAAAATATTGCTAAAGGAAATTACAGAGGATACCAATAAATGGAAAGATATCTTGGGTTCATGGATTGAAAGACTTAATAATGTTAGGATTTCAATACTACCTTGAAAACTTTATGCTAAGTGAAGTAAGTCATCACATGAGAACAAGTATAATGTGATTCCACTTATATGAGGTCCCTAGTGTATAAAATCCATAGAGAAAGTAGAATAGTGGTTGCCAGGGGCTGGGGAGGGGACAATGGGGAGTTAGCATTTAATGTGTTTCAATCGGGGAAGATGGGAAAGTTCTGGACACCAATGGTGGTGATGGTTGCACAATAAAGTGAATACACTTAATGCCACTGAACTGTACACTTAAAAATGGTAAAAATGGTAACTTTTATGCTATGTATATTTTACCACAATAAAAAAATGAATTACTGTTATGAGAAAATGGAATGTAAGTAAGAGAACAGAACTATACCATGCAATATATACACAAATATATTTTAAAAATTAAAACTAGAATAGCTACACTATTATTAGATAATGTAGACTGTAAGGCAAGAAAAATTACTAAAAATAAAGAAGAATGTTTCACTTAAAAAATTTTTTTAAAGCGCAATACAGCAAAGGCTTGTTGAACACATATTACATGGAAAGCCCAGGGCTCTGCACTTAAAAAATACTGTGGGGGGGGGATGGGGGAAGTCACAGCCCCCGCCGACCTGCCTTCTGCGGGGACTGCGCTTTGCGTTCCTCAAATTCACAAAGCATTTCCCAAATGCCCTGCCGTTGTCCACCCCCAGCAGTGCTGTGAGGTCAGCAAAGGTTGCTGCCCCCATTTTATGGATGAAGAAACTGACTGAGGTTTGGGAGGCACAAGGGGGCTGCTGAGGGTCACACTGCTCTTCGGTGGTGGAGCTGAGACCCAAACGCAACTCAGTGTTCTTCCCACGTCACCACACAAACATAGAAACTTGATTACAACTAATCTAAGGTATGTTCCATCAATAATAGCAAATATTCCAAATTTGAGCACCAAACTAATTCTATCTCAACCACAGAATCCAGCCTAGAGGTAAGGCAGTTATCCCGGTATTTTACATACACACACGCCCCTCACCCCCACCTTTTATACTTTCTAGAATGTTGCCTCCACTCTTCCCTCTGTGAGCCCATGTCTGCAGCCTCTCCTGGCAGAGAACCACAGGGTTCAGTGCCGAGTGAACCTCAGGGGAGAAGTCATGTGTCCTCAGGGGAGAAGTCACCTGCAGGATTACCCACACCTGGAATTTCTTGTTGACACGCGACCACCTTGGTCCTGCTGACGCCCCTTCTCAGGATGCTGATTCTTCCTCGGGGCATGTTGCAGCTTGCAGACTCACCGGAAGACGCCAATAACTACTAATGGGTAAGAAAAAGAAGGAAAAGGGCAACACATTAGACAAAATCATGGGGATGCAATCAGCAATGTCAGACTCTAGGAGATTACAGGGCAAATGTGTTGGTTTCTTCAGTAAATAAATTATAAGAAAATTTAATAATAAGAGAGAGATGTATGGACCAATCTAAATGAACCAACTTTGTTTGGATTCCAATTCAAATAAACTGTCCAAAATGAAATAACATTCACAAGACATTCAGGGAAATGTAAACATTGACTCATTGACTGAGTATTTGGTGATTAAAATTTTGATTTTAATTTGATTAAAAATTTGTCATTGTTTTTAGATGCGATAATGGTACTGTGGTTTTCTTGGTATTATTTAAGTTCTCAGTCTTTTCCTTATCTTTCAGTTACATACTGAAATATTTAGAGATGAAATTATATGATTCCTGGAAAGTGCTTCAAGATAATTTCGGGGGCAGGGTGTTGATTAGAGGGGTTAAAAGAAACAAGACTGTCCACATCCCGATCATTGTCAGTGTTTCCAGTTCATGATAAACTGCTCTCAAATCTGGTATGCTTTTACATTTCCACAATAAAAAGTTTTAAAACCATGCTTACAAATAATCTTCAGTGACATGAGAAAAATGTCATTATATACTATACACCATATTAAGTAGAAAAGCAAAAAATCAATACAGTAAGATCCAAGCTATATAAATCAACATGTTCTAGACCAAAATGTTCACAGTGGCTATCTTGGCTGGTGGGATTATTATTGTAAATTTCATTCATTACTCTATGCTCTAATTTTCCAGCTTTCTACCATGGGCATGTATAACGGATAATTAGAGAAAATATATATATTTTAATTTTTGAGAGTAGAGAGCGATGAGCCATTTGAGGTAACAGTCTTGAGTCTTCAGCCATGTGTTTGGGGAACATTCTCTCAGGAAGGGCTAATGCCATCCCATAATGCACCTTAACACTTAAAATTCACACCTGGTGAATGTATCACTTGATTTTTAAAATAAGCCACCGTATCATGGAATTAAGGATTTATTTGTGCTTCCAGAATTCCACTCAACATTACCAAAGTCAGATTTGAGTACCTAGATGTCCCCAGAGGACCAGAATCTGGTTAATTATTATTAGGTGATCATCTTTCTAGAGATTTCTGTCCAGAGATGACTTGGGCATTTCACCTTTTTTGTTTTGCAGAAAGATATGATGCCGAGGATTCTACACACTCTTCTGACGCCTTTCTCCATAAGAAATCAGACTTTCTGTCCCTGCACCATGGGGGGAACCTGCCTAGTGGTATTTCTGCTGGCAGCCATGTCCTCAGAGACCCAGCCCTGAGCCACCTCCTACAGCAGGGAACTCGTTTTCCCGTGGGGTGTTTAGGTAAAAGGAATTTGTATGCCAGTGGCTTCTTAGGAATCTTTCTTTAAAATCATAGGAAAGGAATACTGACAGAGATCTGAGTAAGGTTTTGTTACCCACCAGCCTCAAAAGTTCCAGAAGGGCTCGAAACGTTCCTACAGCCAACAGCAGCCTGGTCTACTCCCATGGGGTCATTCATACCCTGGGAGGGTCTGGCTGGATTTTTTCCATTATCTCTTGGATTTCTTTATGTTTTTGTTTAATTTTGTTTTCCTCTTTTTTCTTTACACTGCCTGAGGATCATATGACCTTTCTGATAAAATCTGAATTTGGGAGGTTCTTGGATTTCCTACTTGGAGATTATTACCCCAACATCTCTGTATCCCATCTGTGCGTGTGTGTTGTTCCCAGCACCTGCACTTCATTCCTTCTTTCCCTGGGTGGCCCTCAAATGTCTTCTCCAATCTCAGGAAAGACCCTCCAGGAATGTAAATTCTGTGTCATCGATGGGAAAACAGAGACACCAAGAGGCTAAGCGATTTGCTAGGCTCTTGGTTGCTTGCTTTTGTAGCTGGCTGTCCTTAGCGAGGGCCGACACCCACACGCAGGAGCCTCTTTCACTGACCTCCAGGGAAGCCTGCATTTACATGCTCCATCATCCCAAACGGGAGATCCTGGTATCTCCCCACCAGGCTTCGTTTCCCAACCACGGCACGTCTGCTGTGACCACACCTACCCCGGGATGAGCAAGCAAATGAATCAAAGTCTCAGCCCTTAGACCGACTTTCCAACAAATTTTGCAAGATGGAATTTCAATTTACAAGGGTCCAGTATATAGGAATCTAAACTTACCCACGTAAGGGAGAAAACCGAACTGTGAAGTTCAAGCAGGGGAGAGCATCATTCTTCAGGAAAGTAGAAGAAAAGCTTAGACGACCCACCCACCTCCCTGACTTCACCCAGATACTATGAAAGAGCCGGTTTCCCGTGACCCAGGACACAGACATGGCTTTTCACACGCCAGGGCCGCCTCCTCTCCGCCTTGGCGCTAACAGCAAACAACAGTCCATTCACTGTTGCCGAATGTCCTGAACCAAAGTCCAGCCGGCTGAAGCCCCCGTCGGAGGAGGAGGGAATTGAACATTTCTTTTCCCTTTTGCTGTTTGCAGGCCAGCCTTCATCATCAGCCATCAGATATGAGGGGTCACCTTCCCCAGAGAGCCCAGGGCAGTAGGGCTTCAACAGAGAGGCAGCTGAGTTGGGGGAGCCCAGAGTCCGGGATGAGAAGCTGCGGATTGGAAAGCAGCTGCTGGGAGAGAGACACTGTCTCATCTCTCTGCAAAGAAGGGTTCTGCCTCAAGGTAAAGGGCCTGCGTAGGTGAAATGTACCACAGAGCCGCGTCTGGCTAAAATGCAGGGGCTGACCCAGCAAGTGTGGGTGGGCCCTGAGGTTCTGCATGTAAACAGCTAACAGCCAGGGAATTCCCTGGTAGTCCAGTGGTTAGGACTCCATGCTTTCACTGCCGAGGGCGCAGGTTCAATCCCTGGTGGGGCAACAAAGATCCCACAAGCCTCGAGACCAAAATTAATTAATTAACTTTAAAAAACAACTAAATTCTAGTTGATGCAGATACCACCAGTTGATCTGGACCATACCGACCACACTTAGAGGAGCAAAGGTCCAGGGCTGTACCATCCAATATAGCTAAGTAGCTCTAGCAACTGTGGCTTTGAGCACTTGAAGTGTAGTTGGTCAGAAATGAGAGTTGAAATGTGCTATAGGTATAAAAGACACAATGGACTTTAATTTAGAATAAAACAAAGAATGCAAAAATCTCCATTTTTAGAGTGAATATATGATGCGATGATAATATTTTGGATATACTAGGTTAAATAAGCTATATGATTAAAATTAGCTTCACTGTTTCTTTTTTCCTTTTTTGGAATGTGGTCACTAGAAAATTTTAGACAACAAAAGGGCTCAGATTCTCTTTCTCTTGGGCAGCCCTGATCTACAGCTCTCCCCAAACTTTAAAGCTATGATTCTTGGAAGTATTCTTAAAGACCGTTTTATATCCGATTGCCTCTTTTTTGAAAATCCACACAATTTCTCGGCTTGTCAAAATGGTCTTGTCATCCCACCTCTTCTCACTAGAAAGGAGAAGGAAAGGGCTAATGGAACCAGATATTTATCTGCCACAAGTTATCCCTCAGCCTCGCCAAGGCTTCCTTTGAAAATTATCATGGTGGCCTTTGATTGAACATATCCAGTTCCAGGTATCAGAGGCTCATCCTTTAAATTGATGTTTAAGTCTATCCAACAAAATACTAACCTGCTATCACCCTCTGGTAAAAGCAACAAGCATGATTGGAGTCCCCAGCTGATACTTTGCTTGACCAACATGATCAAGCAAATTGTTTTTTCCTAATGATACCTTCTCCTGTCCCTTTTGTTACCAAGCCCAAGCTTATACTGCTCGCTGCACAACAGGCCAATAAATCAAGAGCCAAGTTGTTGGGGCAAGGAATATTGACTTTATTCAGAAAGCCAGCAGACCTAGCAGATGGTGGGCTAGTGTCCCAAAGAACCATCTCGCCTGAGTTAGAATTCAGGCTCCTTTCATACTAAAAAGGGAGGGGGTAAAGTCCAACATTTCTTGGTTTTGGCCAGACTCCAGAGAGGATGTGTTACTTTCTTCCTTCCTGCAGCCATTCACAGGTAGGCCTGGTCAGGATGTTTTCTGTGAGCTAAACAAAGGTACTGTAGCTTAATGCTCATTATCTGGGAGGCAGGGTTCCCAGAGGTGGGCCGCTATGTATAATTTAAGCTTATAGGCAATATCCCTTTAGTGATTAACTTGTAAATAGAACACAAAGGCTCTTCCCTATTACAGGTTCAGCTGAAAATGAACAAAACATCTCATTAGCTGACATTTTTATTGACGTATAGTTGATTTACAAGATTGTGTTAGTTTCAGGTGTACAGCATAGTGATTCAATATCTTTGCAGATTATACTCCATTATAGGTTATTACAAGATAATAGGTATAATTCCCTGTGCTATACAGTGTATCCTTGTTGCTTATCTATTTTATATATAACCAACGTTTTCGAAACAGAAGGATTGTTTGTTTTAGGCTTCAAGACTGAGGCAAACATTTGTTATAAGGCTCCAAGGGATTTTGCAAACAATTTCCACCCATGACTTCCAAAGCTTATGCAACATTTTGTGCAAAATGCGTGGGCCGCTTCCATGAAGAAAGAGTTTCCAGAGATGTTTACTTTGCAGAAGTAAGCATGCATGTTCGCCCGTTCCCTTGAAAACTTCCACATGTCCACACAACAGCTGGAGTGTTGAGCAGACACACGCTCTCCTCTCCACAGACGGCCCTGGCCCTCCCCATGCCTGTCCTCTGATGAGCTGACTTCCTGTGACTTGACCCCTCTGGACCGGCCGTGGCTGTCACCTTGTGAACTGTCATCAGTTAAGACTGATTGTTCACAGGCCAGATACAGATGGTCTCTCCAGCCCTCCGAATGTAAGCCATCCAACCAAATCTCAGAAAGGAAAGGCCCTGGACAGTCCTAGGGCCGTGTTATGGATCGAACTGTGTTCCCAAAAGAGATATGCTGAAGTTCTAACACCTATGCTATAGACTGAATATCTGTGTCTGCCCAAAATTCATATGTTGAAATCCTAACCCCCAAGGTGATGATATTAGCAGGTCAGACCTTCAGAGGATGATTAGATCATGAGGGTGGAACCCTCTTGAATGGGATTAGTGACCTTATAAAGAGACCCCAGAGAGCTCCTTCACCTCTTCCACCACGTGAGGACACAGCAAGAAGGTGTGGTCTGTGAACCAGGAATCCGGCCCTCGCCAGGCACCTTGCTTTTGAACTTCCCAGCCTCCAGATGGTGAGAAATAAATTTCTGTTGTTTACAGGCCACTCAGTTTATAGTATTCTGTTATAGCCGCCCAAACAGACTAAGACATCCTGGTACCTCAGAATGTGACCTTATTAGGAGATCGGGTCTTCACAGAGGTAATCAAGTTAAAATGAGGTCGTGAGGGTGGGCCCTAATCCAATATGACTGGCATCCTTATAAAAAGGGGAAATTTGGACACAGACACACACAGAGGGAGAGCTGTGAAGAGATGAAGGAGAATAACGTGACAAAACTGGAGTTATGCTGCCACAAGCCAAGGACCATCTATCTGTGGCCCCAGAAACTGGGAGAGACGCCTGCATGGATCCTTACCCAGCACCGTCAGAGGAAGCACAGTCCCACCGACACCTTGATCTCAGACTTCTACCCTCCAGAACTGTAAAAGAATAAACATCTGTTGTTCTAAGCCACCAGGTTTATGGTACTTTGTTACAAAAGCCCTAGGAAACTAACACAGACCAGAATTCCAACAGTTCCCATTATTGGTTTATTTTCCATCACTCAGACTTGTCAGCCCAGCTTGGGCGTCAGACCCACATCAGTGATTTGGCAGCTCCCATAAATAGCCCCAGGTGTCCTAAGAATGCATTAGATATAGAGTTATCAATTTCATAAATAAAAGCACAGGATACCCAGTTCAATTTGAATTTCAGACAAATAGTCAATAATTTTTTAGTATAAGTATGTCCCATGCAATATTTGGGATATACTTATGCTAAAAAAATTATTGGTTGTTTTTCTGAAATTCAACTTCAACTGAGCATCCTGTATTTTATCTGGCAACCCTGGATAGGGAGCATCTTTGGAATACTTCCGACTCCCTGGAAAAGACATGTATTTGGTGCCACAAGACGAACTGGGAGAATTTCCACAAAGCTGGGCCAGAAGACAAGGCTCACTGTTTGGCATCAGGTCACTGATGCTCACACGATGAATGGCAGAAAATTAAGTGCTCTAGTAGACAGCTCAACTCTGGCATTTTCCATGTAGGTGACACATTTCTGTTGCTGCCCTTTATCTTTTTTTTTTTTGGCCATGCCACATGGCTTGTGGGATCTTAGGTCCCCAACCAGGGATTGAACCAGTGCCCCCTGCAGTGGACGCACAGAGTCTTAACCACTGGACAGCCAAGGAATCCCCTGTTGCCATTTATCTAATACCTATGTTGTAGTTCAAAATATAGAGCCCATCTCTGTGACCAAGTTATTCCACCTGAAATGAGAATAATCACCCTAGCCTGTTCAGAACAGAGAGGGCCAGTCACACAGGGCCCCGCGCTCAGAAGGGCCCACACAGCTGTTGCCATACTGAAGTTCTTAATTTTTGAGCAAGAATCCCTGCATTTTTCTTTTGCACGGGGCCCACAAATTACATAACAGGTCCTGAAGACAAGTGTAAAGACAAGGAAGCAGGCTACATTAAATGCTTTCATGACTAACAACTGCCAGGTTGCAGCTTTTAAAGCACAGTTGTTGCTGGTAGCAACTTGGAGGCTGGGTGGAGATTCTCCTAAAGCCCCCTGAACCTGCAGATTTGGGCTATTTGTCTTCCCACCAGTGTTGATTCCCAAGCTGTGTTACATGGAACCAAGTCTCTACCAACAGCTATGATGGTTTTCCAATCTCTGCTTTCCCTTCCTTCCACACACAGCTTTCTGTTTTCCTCTCTTTCTCCCAGCCTTTCTCTTTAAATTTCTGACACATCCTTTTCCTTGTCCTTTCCCCATTACTAACCCCTTCTCTTATGCCTGTCTTTTTGCTTGGCTCTCTCTCCAACAAAGAAAACCAAAAGATGAAATTCAAGTGTTTTCTGCTGAATGTTAGTGTACCTTAGTGTCTTGTCAAGGGCAAAGTTCGGGGGCAGAAATTATGAAAGTTGGTTTTCCAATTCATTCCATTTCTACACCAACCTCTTCAGTGATTACATCATATGAAGGGCATCAGAAAAGAAAGACAGAATTACGACTCAAAGTCTCTGCTATGTGACCTTGGATAAGGCACTTAACCTCTTAGGATCCTGGTTTCTTCAGTTCTCAAATAAGGTTGTTAGATGAGATAATGATCTCAGATGAGTCTGTAATTTGAACATCAAAGTTAAAGCTAATCAGTCTGGTGAATTGTTTTTCTCCCAAGACCACCACGTACGGTCGCTCAGGTTGTGCACTACCCAACCCCAGGGACTCCACGCATGTAGCCATTGTGTTATGGTGCCTAAAAACTGCACAACTCAGCAAGCATCCCTTCAACAAATTACCCCTCCCTTGTCTTCATGCTAACTGTCCACGGGGACCTTCTCTCTGACCATAGTTCTCAGTCTCTCCCATTCCCAGTGCCATCCCCATCCTGTCCCTTACAGAACCCTGCAACAAGACCCAAGACTGTCTGTGTTAATGTATTTCCACCCCATTCTCTGCCTTCCCTGCCCGCCTACACCTCCCAGAAATGTACATACATCTAACATGGATGAATTGCGGAAAATAGGCTTCTATCTAAGCAAGGAAACTTTAAGGATCATGAAGGTTGGAATGGGGAAACTAGTTGGTAATTGATGGGATCTACATGATGGAGAAATTCTGAAGAGGGATAATGAGACTCTGGTTGCCTACCTAATAGAACTCCACCTGGAGGAAACCATGTATATGGTGTTGCATTGAAAGGGACTTGGGGTTACCATAGACGCACCAGCACAAATGCATTGCAGACGCGGGGAGGCTGGCGTGCCGAGGACTCTGAGGCTGCAGGTGCCCCTCTGGGATACATCGTACTGTTTAGCATCCCTGTCATTGTTTTCAGTTGAGGTGAAATTCACACAATATAAAATTTACCATTTGAAAGTGAACAATTCAGTGGCACTTAGTACATTCGCAATGTTATACAATCATCACTTCTATCTAGTTCCAGAGCATTTTCATCAGCCCAAAAATAAAACCCCACACCCGTTAAGTAGTCCTTCCCTCTTCCCCTCCCACCCAGCCCCTGGAAAGCACTAATTATTTCTGTCTCTTTGGATTTATCTATTCTGGACATTTCATATAAATGGAATTATATAATACATGACCTTCTATACCTGACTTCTTCCATTTAGCATAATATTTTCAAGGTTCGTCCATGTTGTAGCATGTGTCAGTACTTCATTCTTTGCTATGACTGAATAATATTCTATTGCATGGATATGTTACATTTCGTCCGTTGATGGACATTTGGGTTATTTCCACCTTTTGGCTATTGTGAATAATGCCACCATGATTGTTCATGTACGACTATTTGTGGAGTCCTTGTTTTCAATTCTTTGGGGTCTATACCTAAGGATGAAATTGCTCTGCATCCCCATCATTTTGATTTCACAGCAGACCTTGCTGAGACCTTACATTTCAGTGTATTCTGTGTAATATCTGCTCATATTTTCAACATTTATCTTGAATCTTTTTGCTGTAGATCAAGGGTCAGCAAACTTTTCCTCTAAGGGCCAGATAAGTAAATAGTTTAGGCTTCATGAGCCTTGTGGTCTCTGTTGCAACTACTCAGCTCTGCCTTTGTAGCATGAAGCAACCACAGACAATACGTAAAATATTCTTGGTGCTCCAATAAAACTTCATTCACAAAAATAGGCAGCAGGCCAGATGTGGTCCTCGTGCTGGAGTGTGCCAACCTCAGCTCCAGGACGAGCACTAAAGGATGTGACCTCCTTCCACGTGCTGCATCCTCCAAGGATGGACGGGACAGGACAGGACAGGATAGGACAGAATGCATATACATATACACATATGGGTACAGGCGCAATTACATCTCCACTGCCAGGGAGGATGCCAAGGGAAGTGAACTTCACTTGTGGCAAAAGGGTCTCGAGACAGCACCTTAAGAACTTCTTGATTATGAAACATCTGAAGTCCTGTGATGTGTCCCCGACGTGAGCAGCTGAGTGAGTTTGAGGAAATGTGGCCACCCTCTGGCTGGGCTGGTTTTGAAGATGAAAGGCCGATGACTTCATTGACAAATCCCTCAATGTCTTTTCTAACATTCACCCTGTCTGAGATTGCTCAGGGCAGGAAGGGGCGCCCAAGCTCAGAAACTCATTCATCCAACAAGCATTTATTGAGCGCCGACTGTATATAGGCTCCATGCTACATCTTGAGTATTCCAAATCATGCATTCCAGGAGGTCTTCCTGGGCAATTTGGTTACTTCCAGTAGCGGGGAGCTCATGACCTGCACAGAGCAGCCTACCCCATTGGTGGACAGTGCTTTGCTTCCTCAGAAACACATAAACCTCCACAGCATGATTCCACACTTGCCTCCCACCAGTCAAATATCAACAGGCACCCCCGCCACATACAGGTACAAAGAGAACAGGCAAGGAAACAAGGAAATAGCAGGCGAACAAAGGAACACTGACAACAGCTTTTATCTCCCCCGATGTTTTTAAAAGCAAAATCAATTTCACATCCGATGACTTGCTGGGAAGTTCCTTAACTCGGGCAAAGTTGACAATCAAATTCTAAGGTGCTGTTTCCCACGAAGAAGAGCACATCCTCCCTCCAAGGACACTGTCGGAGCTCTTCCCTTAAACCGTGATTTCCAAAAAAGGCAAAGAGAGTCTGGATGGAACAGAGATGAAAACCACAGGCCTGGGGGCCAGGCAGGTCTGGGCTGGAGGAGCTGCCCTTTCCCCTACTTGCTGCAGGACCTGGACCCAGGGCGAGTTAGCAGCTGGAGGCCTGGGTGACAATCGAGCAGCTTCACAGAGTTGCCTGGATGAGCCACACCATCTGCAGTGGCTGCGAGGCTAGGCGCTAACAGTCAGAGGCCTTTCCCACCTGGCCGCTCACGAGAGGCTAAAGAGAATCCAGTGCAGGCCTGGGCGGAGGGCACCCCATGGAAACCAAGCAGCCGTGGGGTGAGGGATTAGGCTGACAGCCTGAGGTTAAAACAAAAATAATAAGTCTGATGGAAACAGAGGCAGACAGAGGTCAAGGCCAGGAGACAAGGGGAGGTGCCCCAATGCTGAAGCCACAAGAAGCAGGCCTACCCCACCCCAGCCCAGGAATTCCTTGGCTGCATCACAAGCCTCAATGCATCCTGCCCACGCCTGTAAGATCTGTTCCCCAGCAGCCATCTGTACGGGGGCTCAACCCACCAGTCAGTCATGAAATCAATTGAGATATCACAGCCAGCAATTGATAAAAATGAAACAAGACTGGAATAGAATAGAATATGTAAGAATGCATAGCATATGTAGGGTGTGTTGTGTTACACTGTTTCAGCAACATGCACATGTGTATACACGTACATACATGTGTATACATGCATGTACATACATGGATACATACATGGATACAGGTATACTCACATGGCCTAGAACCAAAAATGTCAGCATGTGTGTGTACTTTAATTTGCAGAAACCTCCCCAATTATACACACACACATACACACACACACACACACGTATATGTGTATGTATGTATACACGTATTTTGCTAAACTTTTCTCAGTTACACTTGGGAAGGATTGGAAGCCTGTGTCTAATGCATCCTTCAGGACCTCTGGGAGCCAGTGAGGGGAAACACCTGTGGTTCAATTTCATGACCCCACCGTGCTGTCTGGGGAAGGTGGTCAGGGCAACAGAAGCAGATGGTACAGCCAATCAACAAGTATTTTATGCATGGAGAGCCGTGAGACGTTCATTTACTTCCTGAAGAGACGGGTTCGTGAAATTAATTCTAAAGGCAACAATGAAATTCCACGGTCAATTGAAAAATGTGGAAAAGAGCTCTAATCGTTACTAGCCAGTGCCGCTTTGCGTCTTTCCCAGTCCCATTCGCATGAAGTATAAGCCAAGCTTGTACCCAAGAAAGACCTGCATTTTCATAAACCCAGTGTTCGTACGCTCAGGAAGCACAGATTAGAATATTGACTTTTCTAGCTTTCAGCACCAGCTAACAGCACCTGGCAGGGGGCGGTGGGCGTATAAACTGCAGCAAATCCACTAAAATATCAGCGCGAAGAATAGAATCCTGATTTTACAACACTCACGTAGAGATACCAAAACCTGTGGGTTTGAAAAAATTTTCTAGTCACCCATCAGTCTGTTGTTACAGCAAAATATGTAAGTCTGAGAACCCCAGGCAGGTGTCACCAGCCTGGGAAGTCCATGGTAAAGCAGGGCCCATGCAGGTGGTGCCCAGGGCTCCCTCTCAACCTGTCCATTCATCGTGCTGGGGTTCTGAAGTTTGGGCTTTACGTCTTCCTTCTTTTGAGGCACTCAGTTTGAAATCAGGTCACAAAGGGTGGGCCTCCTTTTAAGTGAGTTGCGAAGAAAATCAAAATCCCACAGGACTCCCTCCCCTTGAAGGTCAGGCTTGCAGTCTCCCACCCTCCACTATCGCCTGCCTTTCCTTCCCTCCTGCTCGTGCCCTGGCAATGCCACCCCACAGGGTGACAGTAGCTAATGCTTGCTGAGCACCCAATGGGGTGACCAACTCATCCCCATTTGCCTGGGACTATAGAAGTTCTAACACTGGAAGCCCGGTTTCCAGAGAACTTCAGTCCCTTCAGGAAACCCCAGGAACATCAAAAAAACTGGTCACCCTGACCATGTACCCAACGTTCTAAGCACTCCTGAGATATCAGCTCATTTGACCTGGGCCACCCATGGATCAGCCCCTGATCTCCTCTCCTCTTAACAGGTATGGAATTGAGACATCAGGCGGTGATGGGACTAGAAGAAATGATAATTATGGGATGTGGTGGAAGTGTCAGCTAATGCTACAGTGGAAATCAAACTGCAATATAAATGTATCAAATCAATCTGTTGTACAACTGAAACTTACACAATCTGTCAATTATATCTCAATTTTTTAAAAAACAGAGGTGTCTGGGTCACACCAGTGGTGAGGATGGAGTTGGGATTCTGACCCGGAGCCCAGAGCTCTATGGCAGGGTTCCTTCTCTGCTGCCTCCAACCCTGGCCAGCTGGGACCACGCCCCAGCTGCAGAGCTCCACGTGGAGGGCGGGGACCATGGTAGAGCTCTTCTTTATCAACACCTGACACAGCACTGGACTCACGACACAAGCTGCCCTCATGCCTATAATCGAAGGAATTCGTTCCTTCCAGAAATATGTATTAAGGGCTATTTTGTATCAGGCTGGGAAAAATAGTGGGGAAGGAAGGGAGGGAGGGAAAGAAATGCCCAACATGGTTGCAGGAAGCCAGGAGACAATCCTAGTAAGTAAGCTCTAATTCCAGGGGTCCTAATCAGGAGTGTCTATGGGCAGAACTTAGGGGGTCTTTGAAATTGCATAGGGAAATAATGACATTTATATTTTCACTAATCTCCAACTGAAAATCAGCATTTTCTTCCATTACAAATGGACACAACAAACAGCACGGACAGAATCTGGTACTTGGTCATGGATTTGAAATCACAGATACTTTGATGGAACATTACACGTGTTCCAGAAATCTCAGAATAGCACTGATTGCCCACCACTACTTTCATATGACCGGTTATCAAAACTGCTGGTAGGTCTTATTACAAAATACAGTAAAAATAAGAGCACAATTTTTTTTTAAACATCTTTATTGAAGTATAATTGCTTTACAATGGTGTGTTAGTTTCTGCTTTATAACAAAGTGAATCAGTTATACATATACATATGTTCCCATATCTCTTCCCTCTTGCATCTCCCTGCCTCCCACCCTCCCCATCCCACCCCTCTAGGTGGTCACAAAGCACCGAGCTGATCTCCCTGTGCTATGCGGCTGCTTCCCACTAGCTATCTATTGTACATTTGGTAGTGTATATATGTCCATGACACTCTCTCACCCTGTCACATCTCACCCCTCCCCCTCCCCATATCCTCAAGTCCATTCTCTAGTAGGTCTGTGTCTTTATTCCCATCTTGCCACTAGGTTCTTCATGGCCTTTTTTTTTTTTCCTTAGATTCCATATATATGTGTTAGCATACTGTATTTCTTTTTCTCTTTCTGACTTACTTCACTCTGTATGACAGACTCTAACTCCATCCACCTCATTACAAATACCTCCATTTCATTTCTTTTTATGGCTGAGTAATATTCCATTGTATATATGTGCCACATCTTCTTTATCCGTTCATCCGATGATGGACACTTAGGTTGCTTCCACGTCCTGGCTATTGTAAATAGAGCTGCAATGAACATTTTGGTACATGACTCTTTTTGAATTATGGTTTTCTCAGGGTATATGCCCAGTAGTGGGATTGCTGGGTCGTATGGTAGTTCTATTTGTAGTTTTTTAAGGAACCTCCATACTGTTCTCCATAGTGGCTGTATCAATTTACATTCCCACCAACAGTGCAAGAGTGTTCCCTTTCCTCCACACCCTCTCCAGCATTTATTGTTTCTAGATTTTTTGATGATGGCCAATCTGACCAGTGTGAGATGATATCTCATTGTAGTTTTGATTTGCATTTCTCTAATGATTAATGATGTTGAGCATGCTTTCATGTGTCTGTTGGCAATCTGTATATCTTCTTTGGAGAAATGTCTTTTAGGTCTTCTGCCCATTTTTGGATTGGGTTGTTCATTTTTTTGTTATTGCGCTGCATGAGCTGCTTGTAAATCTTGGAGATTAATCCTTTGTCAGTTGCTTCATTTGCAAATATTTTCTCCCATTCTGAGGGTTGTCTTTTGGTCTTGTTTATGGTTTCCTTTGCTGTGCAAAAGCTTTTAAGTTTCATTAGGTCCCATTTGTTTATTTGTGTTTTTATTTCCATTTCTCTAGGAGCTGGGTCAAAAAGAATCTTGCTGTGATTTATGTCATAGAGTGCCTATGTTTTCCTCTAAGAGTTTGATAGTGTCTGGCCTTACACTTAGGTCTTCAATCCATTTTGAGTTTATTTTTGTGTATGGTGTCAGGGAGTGTTCTAATTTCATACTTTTACATGTAGCTGTCCAATTTTCCCAGCACCACTTATTGAAGAGGCTGTCTTTTCTCCATTGTATATGCTTGCCTCCTTTATCAAAGATAAGGTGACCATATGTGCGTGGGTTTATCTCTGAGCTTTCTATCCTGTTCCATTGATCTATATTTCTGTTTTTGTGCCAGTACCAAACTGTCTTGATTACTGTAGCTTTGTAATATAGTCTGAAGTCAGGGAGCCTGATTCCTCCAGCTCCATTTTTCGTTCTCAAGATTGCTTTGGCTATTCAGGGTCTTTTGTGTTTCCATACAAATTGTGAGATTTTTTGTTCTAGTTCTGTGAAAAATGCCAGTGGTAGTTTGATAGGGATTGCATTGAATCTGTAGATTGCTTTGGGTAGTACAGTCATTTTCACAATGTTGATTCTTCCAATCCAAGAACATGGTATATCTCTCCATCTGTTTGTATCATCTTTAATTTCTTTCATCAGTGTCTTATAATTTTCTGCCTACAGGTCTTTTGTCTCCTTAGGTAGGTTTATTCCTAGATATTTTATTCTTTTTGTTGCAATGGTAAACGGGAGTGTTTTCTTAATTTCACTTTCAGATTTTTCGTCATTAGTGTATAGAAATGCAAGAGATTTCTGTGCATTAATTTTGTATCCTGCTACTTTACCAAATTCATTGATTAGCTCTAGTAGTTTTCTGGTAGCATCTTTAGGATTCTCTATGTATAGTATCATGTCATCTGCAAACAGTGACAGATTTACTTCTTCTTTTCCGATTTGGATTCCTTTTATTTCTTTTTCTTCTCTGATTGCTGTGGCTAACACTTCCAAAACTATGTTGAATAATAGTGGTGAGAGTGGGCAACCTTGTCTTGTTCCTGACCTTAGTGGAAATGGTTTCAGTTTTTCACCATTGAGGACAATGTTGGCTGTGGGTTTGTCATATACGGCCTTTATTATGTTGAGGAAAGTTCCCTCTATGCCTACTTTCTGCAGGGCTTTTATCATAAATGGGTGTTGAATTTTGTCGAAAGCTTTCTCTGCATCTATTGAGATGATCATATGGTTTTTCTCCTTCAATTTGTTAATATGGTGTATCACGTTGATTGATTTGCATATATTGAAGAATCCTTGCATTCCTGGGATAAACCCCACTTGATCATGGTATATGATCCTTTTAATGTGCTGTTGGATTCTGTTTGCTAGTATTTTGTTGAGGATTTTTGCATCTATGTTCATCAGTGATATTGGCCTGTAGTTTTCTTTCTTTGTGACATCTTTGTCTGGTTTTGGTATCAGGGTGATGGTGGCCTCGTAGAATGAGTTGGGGAGTGTTCCTCCCTCTGCAATATTTTGGAAGAGTTTGAGAAGGATAGGTGCTAGCTCTTCTCTAAATGATTGATAGAATTCGCCTGTGAAGCCATCTGGTCCTGGGCTTCTGTTTGTTGGAAGATTTTTAATCACAGTTTCAATTTCAGTGCTTGTGATTGGTCTGTTCATATTTTCTATTTCTTCCTAGTTCAGTCTCATCAGGTTGTGCATTTCTAAGAATCTGTCCATTTCTTCCAGGTTGTCCATTTTATTGGCATAGAGTTGCTTGTAGTAATCTCTCATGATCGTTTGTATTTCTGCAGTGTCAGTGGTTACTTCTCCTTTTTCATTTCTAATTCTATTGATTTGAGTCTTCTCCCTTTTTCTCTTGATGAGTCTGGCTAATGGTTTATCAATTTTGTTTATCTTCTCAAAGAACCAGCTTTTACTTTCATTGATTTTTGCTATTGTTTCCTTCATTTCTTTTTCATTTATTTCTGATCTGATCTTTATGATTTCTTTCCTTCTGCTGGCTTTGGGGTTTTTTTGTTCTTCTTTCTCTAATTGCTTCAGGTGCAAGGTTAGGTTGTTTATTCGAGATGTTTCCTGTTTCTTGAGGTAGGCTTGTATTGCTATAAACTTCCCTCTTAGCACTGCTTTTGCTGCGTCCCATAGGTTTTGGGTCATCGTGTCTCCACTGTCATTTGTTTCTAGGTATACAATTTTTTAAATTTGATAATTGTATCGATATACTAATTGATTTCTTTTGCAATCCAGAGTGTGTTATTATTTTATTTATTTTATGCATTTAAAAACATTATCCTAACAAAGGGTCCACAGGCTTCGTCAAAGATGTCATGGCACCCGGAGAGGGAAGAACCCCTGTCCTAATGAGAACCCAGCTCACAATAGCTGGGAGTACACCCAGGAGACCCCGAAGCGAGGCTGCCCCTCCTCCAGGTGAGCAACTGAGCAGCTCAGACTCCAGGGAAGGCGGCGGGAAATGGCTGCTCCTGGGGCATCCATCAAAATCTTCGCCACATTCACACTTTAGTGTAACTAAACTGCCTCAAAGCTCTTCTGCAGAGCGGAGATGGCTGGTATAAAATGTTTCATTCTCACCTAACAGTTTACAGACAGTATGCGAGCCATGGCACTAGAGCCCTGTAACTGCAAGGCTGGCAGGTTGGAGATTTTGCCATTTTTTAAATAAAGACATGGAAACAAAGAAATACATTTGTGTCTTGCCCAGCATCACTCAATCCATGTGCCACTGGTGGAGCGAAGCCTCACGCCTCGGCCTGCGTGGACCTAAGCCCTGGACCTGGCGCTGGCCGCCCTCCGCCGGGGCCTCCTTCACGCCTGCCTGTGCCGCGCATGCGCTCTGTGCGGCCGCCCTGCAGCCCGGCCTCCCAGCCCACCTGCCTTTGCCCGCCCCTCCGCCTGAACTTAGGTGGATGCGACGCCACGTGACAAGGTCCGTTAGGACAAGTATGCCCTTGTTTATTAGCCTGGGAGTCCCTTGGTTTCTCAAAGCATGGTGCTGTCTCCCCGTCTTCCGTTCGGGTGCCCTTGAGGATGCCATGAAAGCCAGGCAATGACAAATAGAATCGATGAAAATAATAATGAGGGGAGGACCCCGCCAGTCACCCACTTCCTCCAGGATATTCGTAGAAGTACACATAAAAGGTCAGAAAGCATTTTGATTTCCTGACCCACTGCTGTCCTTAGACTCCTCGGGCTTCTCCAGATGGAAGGGTCGGGGGAGGGGTGCCTGCTCCCAGCCGCTGTCACTGGGGAGGGCCCAGCTGGCAGCCTAGTGATGGTAACCCTCCCAGGAGGCAGCCTCAAGTACAGCGCATCCTCTCAGACAGCGCTCTTCAAGGAGTCGGAGAGACAATTTCCTCTCGTTTTACGGATGTAGAAACTGAGGGACTCCACTCGGGTATGGGGGAGACAGGTTGGCGCCTGTTCCCTGTCCTGAGCTCTCCTTCTACCCACCCCCCCCCACGTTGGTTCTGCAGAGGGCAGAGAGAGCGCGCGCACACAGGCGTCAGCTTTCTGCATGAGTCTGGATTACCCTTCCTCTGTGATCTACAGTCGTGATTGCCCCAAAATAGAGTCTGGCAGCAGCAAAACTGCCCTTTGCCCTCTTACCCTGCCCTCTGACCTCTTAAATCTCCCTTCAGTCTCCGGGACTTCCTTGGAGGAATCTCCCTGGAGTACTAGTCACAGGATTGCATGGGGTGGAGCTGGAACATTTTGCTTAGGAAACCAGATCCTGTTTAAACTGCACAGTTTTGCAAGCACCCACGTTTAGCATCCTTCAATCTCCTGAGTGCTGGGGTGGGGCACGGGGGGTGGGGAGGTGACTCAATCCGGCAGGTTGCATAAGCCTTGCACAGGAAAGATGAGAGAGAAGCCAGGAGCACATATGTGCATGAGCATCTGCATATCATCAGCCATTGGACAGCATCTCTGTTTTCCTGCAGATCGGAGGTAAGGATTCAAAATGCTGCAAACGGGCTCGCTGAGCCTCTTAGCGAGGAAACAGTCAACAGCAACTGAAGTTGGGGGGCAGGGAACGCTGGGAGGTCCAGGACCCAGCCCTGATGAGCTTGAGCCAGGTCGAAATTTTCCTCACAGCTGCTGGGCATTTCCACAGTTGAGAATACCAAAGGGTGTGGGCAGCTTACTAAGTGCCAAGCATAACAGGATGGACAATGGGCACTTCCTGGACCCACACTAGTGGCTGCACTGCTGCCGCTGGGTGGGGGGGGGAGGGGGGCTGGCAGTGGGAGGTGGGAGACAACCAAGGCTTGACAAAGGGACAACAGATGCTTCCTCCCTGGTGAAGTAGGAGCTCCCACTCCCACTCTTTCTCCTCCACCTGGCCAGTGTCATCTGGCCCTTTGTAAGAGTCACACGCATGCTTATTAAAGATGCAGGTTTGACCTAGAGGGGTGGGGTAGGGAGGGTGGGAGGGAGATGCAAGAGGGAGGAGATATGGGGATATATGTATATGTATAGCTGATTCACTTTGTTATACAGCAGAAACTAACACACCACTGTAAAGCAATTATACTCCAATAAAGATGTTAAAAATAAATAAATAAATAAAAAATAAGAAACGACTCTCCAGTAAGACAAAAAAAAAAAAAAGAATGGGTTAAAATGTAAAACAGATAGCTAGTGGGAAGCAGCCACATAGCACAGGGAGATCAGCGTGGTGCTTTGTGACCACCTAGAGGGGTGGGATAGGGAGGGTGGGAGGGAGACACAAGAAGGAGGAGATATGGGGATATATGTATATGTATAGCTGATTCACCTTGTTATACAGCAGAAACTAACACACCATTGTAAAGCAATTATACTCCAATAAAGATGTTAAAAAAATAAAAATAAATAAAAAATAAGAAAAGACTCTCCAGTAAGACAAAAAAAAAAAAAAAAGAATGGGTTAAAATGTAAAATAGATAGCTAGTGGGAAGCAGCCGCATAGCGCAGGGAGATCAGCTTGGTGCTTTGTGACCACCTAGAGGGGTGGCATAGGGAGGGTGGGAGGGAGACGCAAGAGGGAGGAGATATGGGGATGTATGTATATGTATAGCTGATTCACTTTGTTATACAGCAGAAACTAACACACCATTGTAAAGCAATTATACTCCGATAAAGATGTTAAAAATATATAAAAATAAATTTAAATAAATTTTAAAAAAAAAAATGCAGGTTTGGACCCTGCCCCAGAGCTCCAGAATCCAGCTCTCCAGTGGCAGGACCTGGGGAGCTGCAGCAACAAGCACCCCCGTCCATATGCCGGTGGCTCACAAATATCAGAATCCCCAGGGACATTGTCAAAATGCATGCATCTACCCCAATACATGACAGACTTACTGAAGTCAAAATCTCCAGAAACTAGGTCCAGATGACTCTCAGGCATCCAAAGTTTGGGACCCCATCTTAGGCGTGTGGTTCTCAAAGTGTGGTCCCCAGACAAGCAGCATCAGCATCCCCTGGGAACTTGTTAGACATGCAGGTTCTCAGGCCCCGCCCCAGACCGGCTGAATCAGAAACTCTGGGGGTGGGGCCCCACCCTCCAGGTGATTCTGATGCAGCGGAAGTGTGAGAATCTCAGGGGAGACTGTGAGCTCCCAAGGGCATGGACGTGTCCCAGTCTTGGCTGCTCCAGAGGGGACTGTCTGCGCCTCCCAGCTCCCAGAGCAGCTGTGTCTGCAGGAGAGACACTGCTGTGAGGGGAGAGAGCCGCCTGCCTACTGCTGTGGCAACCTCTCGAAGGTTCTGGTTGGGTCTGTCTTGCACCAAATTGGCCCTAAAACCTGACCAGAGCCTTATGCATTTCCAGAGTCCCAGGAGTGCAAAGTCCAGTGTGGAATGTGCTTTCTCTACTTGTTTGAAGAATAGAACAAATATCCCCAGCTCCCAAATGCACCCTCAGGGCCAGTTCTAGGGATAGCTCTGAACAAAATAGGGAACCCTATGTGGTCCCCATTGAATTGACTTGGACTTTGCATTCCCGCTGCAATTCTGCTCATCCCCTGGGAATCACGTGACACATGGAGCCTCCCAGCCTTTGCCACCACCCCTCCCATCCCGCACCCACCTGGCCCTTGTGCTCTGAAGCCCCGCTCAAGCTCTCCTCATCCACGAATCTTCTCCGGCCCTTTCCAGCCCTCACTGACCTGTCCACTCTCCACTCATGGAGACTCAGTTGCCCTCAGCATTTGGCACTTCTGTGGCTCTTGGACTTCTGTTTTATTTCCCCACTGAAAATACCAGTCTGTGAGAGCAGGCCCGATATTCATATATTGGTTTTTTTTTTCCTTCCCTCGAACTGTTCAGCACCCAAGAAAGTCATTGCCTAGGTGCTCAGTAAAGATCTGATGACAGTAAAATCCTCATCACGAAAGGCAAGAGATCTATGTCACTCTTGCTGCACGAAGAGCTCTAGATTTACATGCACACACCCTTAGGACGGTTCCAGGTCAACAGGGCATTTGTCCTGAGGCCTGTGGGTGAGCTTTGGGTCCTTTATAAAGACAGGAAAGCAGCACCACCCCCTGAAAACCATGCCTCACGGTCAACCTGGCTCCGAGGGACTTCACACAAGCCCCCACACATGCTCCTGTTGACAAAGTGGCAAGGGTTTGGGCGTCCACAGACCTGGGTTCAAGTCCCAGCCTCACCGCTTATTAATAATATTAATATAACTGTTAACCAGAGGGGACCTGCTTCTCCCTGGAAGAGTCTGGCTTCACACACCCGGTGTCTCCCCTTCCTGCACCCGCCCAGGCAGGTGTCCTGCTCTGGGAGGCATCTGAGTTTGGGAATCAAGAACTGGGAAAGCATTTCAGAGAAGAGCCTCAGGCATTGGAAAGGCATCCAGAGAAGAAAGCTGCAGTGCCTGGGAGAAGGAGGAAAGAGCGGGGTTGCTGGACGTGATCGACTGCAGCCCTTTCAAGTCTTTCCAGACCACAGATAAAGAATGGCATTTCCCTTACGTGATCTTTGATGACCAAACTGTGCCCTCCAAGGCAAAGCAGCAAGAGGTCAGAGTGAGGTAAGGGGCAGTGAGCCAAGAACTGAAGGCACATCTGGAAGCTGACAAAGGGAAGAAAAGGGATTCTCCCCTTGAAGCCTCCAGAAGAAATGCAGCCCAGCCCATACGTTGATTTTAGACTTTTGACCTCCAGAAAGGTAGATGGAAGCAGATTATGAACAAGAACAGGAACAAGAGATGTGAACTTTAACATGTTTGAGGGATAAGTCCTTCGATGCTACTGATTTTGGTGACCAGCCGGATGATCCACCAGAAACTGATTAGTATATTCTGTCAAAGTAAATTGTGGTGGGTTGTTAAAGTAATGGAATCAACGAATTACACCTCCCAATGTTTAAATCCACGCTTAGGCCCCCTCTCCTATTTAACTCCTGGTTGGGCCATATGATTTGCTTTGGCCAATGGGATGTTAGCAAACGTAACACAAGAGAAAGCTTAAAAAGAACTTGTGGTATATATCACATCTCTGAGATTGTCATGTGAAGAAGCCCAAGCTACCTCTTGGAGGATAAGAACACAGGGAGCAGAGACAAGCCATCTCAATGGAGGCTCCGTAGCCCAAGCAGCCCCAGCTTACGCACCAGGAGATCACAGCGTCGATAGTGACCCAGCAAGAAGAGCAGAACTGCCCAATGACCCCAGCCCAATTGCTGACCTACAAAATCATAAGCAAATAAAATGGTTGTTATTTGGTGGTAGTTTGTTATACAGCAGCAGATAACTGACATACTCTATTTCCCTAAATTTCAGGTCAAAACTTAAATAAATTGAAATTATCCTTTAAAAAAAGAAAAATTCTCAGGCAGAGTCACAGCTTCAATAAGACCCCAGCATTGATAGCGAGCATTTACTGGGCATGGGAGCTGAGGGTCACACGCGATCACCCCTTGTCATAACCACATTATGGGGGTTCAAGGAAGCAGAGAGAGATTACGAAATTGCTCCAGGTCCCACAGCTTGGCATGACAAAGCTGGGCTGCGAGCACAAGCCTGTCCCGAGGGCTGTGCTCTGGGGCAGGCAGAGATGTGGGTCCCACAAGCCGCCCTCTCCACGTGGGGCTTCACCAGGTTCTCATCTCCCTTCCCTAGAAGTGAGCCAGGTCCAGGATTGAAAGCCTGAGGCCGCCAGCCCTGGAAACTAAGCCCCGAGCTGACGTCTAAGGCTCCTGTTTGCTCTGGTTCCACCCCACAAGGAGCCAGCTGAGGTCTGAGCTGGGGCAGTGGGGACAGAGCCACCCGGGGGGCCTGGTGCCAGTGAGGCTCCCACAAGGAGGGGACGCAGCCCTCGGGTGGAATGGAAACCAAACGGGGCCGTCAGAGCCGCAGGGTCCGCTGTCCAAGGACCTGCAATTAATTAAGGCAGAGGGGAGAACTGAATGGCCCTTTTGTGGGTCAAAAGCCTTCGGTTGGAAACCCAGCTGACAAACCCAAGAAAACCGACTTCATGGTTTCTTTTAAGAAAACCATTAATACATCGTCGAGGACTGAAGAAACGCTTTGTTCCAACCCTCGTGTGACCACCAAAGATTCGGATTACAAAGCAGCTGGCACTGCCCAGTGACAGCAAACATCACCTCGCAAAGCCAAGGCTGCCCAGGTATAAGAAAGCCAGAAATAACACATGACAGCTGACGCCAGAGCTAGGGTGCCCACAACTGCCCTTTCACGATGTTTCATTTACCAAAAAAAGATACACACACACACACACACACGCACACACACCCTACAACTAAGGACCCAGCAAGACTAGAAATTGCCTTGACGCCCTCCACCAGGTGGATCCCCACTGAGCCTGTCTCGGTTTAGATTTTTCAGTATAAAAGGCAACTGAAAACACAGGACTCCCTTGGGTTTTTCAACCAAGGCTGCATGTTGGCATCACCAGGAGCTTTGAAAACTCCCAGGTCTGTGTCCTGGTCCCAGGTCTGGTGTAACTGACTTGGGGTGAGCCTGGACAGCAGGACTTTTAAAACCCTCCAGGTGTCATGGGCTGAGTGGTGCTGCCCACCAGAAGATATGTCCCCCGGAACCTCAGAATGTGACCTGATTGGGAATAAGGGCCTTTGCAGATGTAATTAAGGTAAAGCTCTCTAGATGAGATAATCCTACATTAGGGTGGGCCTTACATCCAATGACTAGTGTCCTTATAAGAGACAGAAAAGAAGACACACAGAGACACAGGATGAAGGCCATGTGAAGATGGAGGCAGAGATTGCAGTGATGAGTCCACAAGCCAAGGGATGCAAGGATTGTGGGAACCACCAGGAGCTGGGGGAGAGGCCAGGGACAGATTCTCCCTCAGAGTCTCCAGAAGGAACCAGCCCTGCAGACACCTTGATTCTGGCCTCCAGAACCATGAAAGAATACATTTCTGTTGTTCTGAGCACCCAGTCTGTGGTTCTTTGCTACTCGTAGCAGCCCCAGGACAGGATTCCATGGGTGAATGTCAGGTGCAGCAAAGGCTGAGAATGGCTGGCGGGTCAGGACTGAAGGTGACGCCTGGAGAGGCTGGGGGTCAGGGGGAGGCCAGGTTGTTGGCCGGATCTAGAACGCGCTGCCCACATCTCCTGGACCAGTGGCCCCCAAGCCTGGCTGTGCACCAGAATCCACTTTGTAAAATCTTGTTGTCCAGGCCCCCCTGGAGATTCTGATGACACTGGTCTGTGTCGGGCTCTGTTGGGGGCACATTTTTAAAGCCCCCGAGGTGACACTAATGTCCAGCCAGGGTCAGGAGCAGCTGCCAAAAACTCAAGGTCTTTTGAAAGCAAAGCTTGGCTGTGCCCACATGCTGGACACCAGTGATCTGGCCCTTCGTTAGCACGACGCACACAGAGTGACAGTTCCGGGCTTTCCTTGCTGAATTTCCCACAGCTTTTGCTGAGTTGAGCAGCCTTAACAGCTGGAGAGACAGCTTCTCTCACCAGCCGCTTCCCCGGCGGAGCTGGACCCAGAAGGTGTCCAGTTGTCATTTCTTTGCTTTTTGCTGTTGCTGTATGGTTGGTTGGTTTTTGTGGGGTTTTTTCTTTGGATTTTGAGATGCTCCAAACAAGTGGTGCCTGAAAGCAAACCAGAAGTGCCAAGAAAGCAGAGCCAGTGAGGTTTCCCAGGAGGTCAACGCAGGCAGGTGCCTGGGTACCAAACAGTCCCCCAGACGGAGGGCTTTAAACGATGGAAATTTACCGACTCAGGCTCTGGAGGCCGAAAGTCTGAGGTGAAGATGTGGGCAGGGCTGGTCCCCCTGAGGGCTAGCATGGGGGATCTGTTCCAGGCCTCCCCCAGTTTCCGGTGGTTTGCTGACAATCTTTGGTTTGAGAAGCATCACCCCAACTTCTGTCTTCCTCTTCACGTGACCTCCCTGTGCTTCTCTGTGTCCAAATTTCCCCTTTTAATAGGACACAGTCCTACTGGATTAGGGCCACCCGAATGACCTCACTGTAACTTGATTACCTCTATAAAGACCCGGTCTCCACATCGTCACTTCTGAGGTACCAGGGGTTAGGATTCCAACATATCTTTTGGGAAACACAAGGCAACCCCTAACAGGCCCCGAGCTCACACACCTGCCCAGACCCCAGAGGCTGGCACTGGTCCTTTCGGGGCGGAGGAGAACAGGGCCCAAGAGGACTTCTGGGATGACTGAAGGCCTCCAGGCTCTGGCCGGCTCCTGAGTTATGCGAACCAACAGCTTTGTTCGGGCTGTTCACAGGTCCGGTGCCTCGGCCTAAGACCCCTGGCCTTGTCTTCAGGATCTTTGGTCCCAGGTTGAGGGTGAGTGAAAGAGGGGGTACCCTGAGGTCAAAATGGAGGTGACCCAGCTCCTTGGCAGGTGTTCGGGGACAAGGAAACCTCCAGAAGGGGCTTATTCCAGTGGCAACCGGAGGGTGACACTGTGTGTTTATTAAGAAAAGGTACATTCACTTACAGCAGGGACTAGATTTTAGAGCTCTTTTAATCCCAACAAAACTCCCCACATTTTATACTGAAATAAGCTGTTCTCAAGCACTCTTACCAAAAGTATCTATTTTGATTCTTAAAACAGGCCAGACTCAAAAAAAGTAGGTGCTCAGCTAAAGGCCACGCACGGTAATATTAAACTCAAGGTCTGGTGCTGATTAGAGACAAATCCAGGCCCAGGTCCCCCGGGTTCTAGAAATTTCTGTACTCAACACACCACTCACCTCACCCCACTTTTTTAGGAAGTTGACTCATGGCTCGGATGACACACTCTCCCTCCCCTTCCTCCCTCACAGACCCAGCCCCTGGATGCTGACCACCTCCCGCCCTGCTCTGCCCGCTCCCATACTTCTACCCTGCCAGGCTGGGGAGTGGGGAACCAGCAGATGGCAGCTCCCCTGGCATCTGGCTGGTTCCTGGGCCGCAGAGAGAGTTCGTGAGTTTTGGCTGAAAGTGTTCATGAATGGGCAACTACCCCAGCCAGTTACTTGGAAGGTTCAATTTTGATTTTAATTTCTATGTCTCACAGTATTGCCAGAAAGAAACAAAAGCCTCTTTTATAGATTGAGACCCAAAAAATCAGACCTACTCCTGAGCTAAACAAATACTGATTCATGGACACAAGGTGGGCATCATTTATAATGGTAAAAAAAATCACTGTGCTAACACCAGGACATTGAACAAATACATCAGGGATAAAAATTAATTCCATATTGACAAAGTAAGTCATATTGAAGGAATAGTAGCATAGCAAAACATTTTAACGTGGGAAGATGTTCACAATACAGTGCTAAGCAAGAAGAAAAGCAGGTTACAAGCAGTGTGGGTAAGATGGAAAGATCAACCCCACATCCTGGGCAGAGCATTTGACAGAAAGCAATGTTGACATTTTTCCTTTTAATTGATCTATTTTCTACAGTGAACAAACATTAATACTTTTGTAACAAAATAGCTCTTTTCAAATAAAGTTAAAGGAAAAAACAACTTCCATTCATCTCACTGACCCCCTTGGTTGTCCAGGGACCTCTCAGTGGAGGAGATTTAGAAACCCGACACCAGTCAAAAGACCAGCCGCATTGGAGGGGTCTGAGTTCGAAGCGCAGCCTTGAAGAGGAAACCAAAGAAACACCAAGTCCAAGACTAGCCTTTCATCTGCTCCCCGGGCACCTGGCCCCCATGCTGACCGAGTCTCTGACCCTTCCCACCGCAGGGGCTTTGCCATCTTGGCCTGGAAGGCAATGCCACCCTCCGCCCAGCTTGGTGCTGATTCCCCGTGAAGCATGGGATCAGGTTCCAGCTGAAGCAGCCCCAGAGTCTCCGTGAGAAGAGTGCAGTGTTGGATGCTGAGGCCAAAGGGAAGGAAAAAGTCCTCTGTGTCCAAGGCTCCTGATGCGGGTGGCCGTGTTGAGGGAGCCTCTGAACCCCTTCACGAAAGAATGTTCTCAAATACGTAAAATAAAACACATATGATTACAAAGGAAGCCAGTGATACTGACACATACAGTCTGATCAAAACAGTGTTTACTTTTCTGGTATAAAAATAGATGTGCTCCTTTAACTCATTCGATAACAAGGGCGGGCAGCGAGTCTAACACGCCCGCCCGATGTTTTGAAGGAATAGAGGTTAAACCCGATTTCTCCATCTCTGTAGCAACTGTATCACAGCGGGAAGTTACCTGGGGTTTCCGTGGGGACAATGTGGCAGGAAGTCCTGCCACCACTGCTGCTGGGCACTGGTCCCACCGTGCAAGGAGATGCCAAATTTGGTCCAAGGCTGGAGATGGTGAAAATAGGGATATGGTTTGTTCCCAAGTGGGTCCGGGAGCCTTGAATTGGATCTGTGGTTGAGAAGGGCTCCCCGAGGAGGAGGGTGAGGGGCCCGCCATGCTTCCTGGTCCCTCATCCGCCTTCCCAGCATCCCTATCGTCTCGCGTCTCCTCCACCAGCCTGGCCGGGCACTCACGTACACGTGGGCCCCAGCTGAGCCCTGCCTGTAACCATGAGACCATAATGATGACTGGCCAGTGGCCCCATGCGGACAGCATCTTTCGCAAAGATTCCTACAGTCTGCGCCCTCACAACAAACTCCAACCCTCAGCAAGATGGGGCAGCCAACAGGTGCAGATGCTACCCAACTTACCTGCCACTGTGACAACAGGTGAAGTAGCCGCCCTTCCTGGTGACCCTGAGAAAAACTCAGGCGTTATCAAGGGAAGAAGAAAGTATCCAAGAGACACCTCTCCTTGTCCCCTTCTTGTCCCCCATACATCGTAGCCCATGTGTAGAAACTGGCCAACATACACTTAGGAACTCCTGTTTCCCCAGGTGAGGGGAGCCTGTCCAGGTGAGGAGCCCATGGAAAGGGCGACCCATTTTGGAAGGAGCTGAGAACAATAGAAATGGCAGCTTGCCTGTCTTGAATTAAACTGAATAAGCAAAGTCACGACATCATTCGAAGCCACAAACAAGACACGCAGTGCTTAAGTGGACTTTTCTCAGCTTCTTTAACGTCAGTGGCCCGTGGGCAGTGTCCCAACCATGGACCGTGGCTCTAGGTTTGGCAGGGGTGATCTTCAAACACCACAACCAAGGCAAGCCCTGAACCCCAGGAGCCCAGGATGACACCTCATTTCCTCATTCCATTCTTAAAAAGCCCTCTCAGAATCTGTGCTGAGTACCATCCTTATTTTAGATGCCTGGTTAACTGAAGGCATAAGTCATAGTTCTATAGGCAGTTTGGGGGGTTTTTTTTCTTGAATTGAATTGTTCTGCTTGTTTGTTTCACTTCCTCTTTGGGGAATACCAGGGAACACGAGTTCCCCTTTTCCTGGTATTCAAAGTACGTCAGTTCAAGTCTGATTAAATGACAAGTGAAGAATAAGAGGCTGGCTTCATTGTTTGACAAATCACATCCGCTGTGAGATTTGGGAAACTATGGTTTGTCACTGTTTTCCTTTGTTTTCTTTTCCAAAGTGCCCTCAGAATATGAGTGAGTCTCTGAAGAGACATCTGCACCTGGCAATGCGTGGCTTCGATGGCAGGATGGGGATCCAGGGATGTGTCTGCCCACTAAGCTCCCTAGCCTCACAACCTCCAAGTTATACCGAACAGAGAACTCAGCTCAGCAGTGGCCCTCTGTGCTTTCTCTGCCCCTTTAGGACCTTGAACCTTCTGAAAGCTTCGGTGTGAATAATGAATTGTGCACATGAAGAGGACGGCTTCTGATCTATTCGTTTATACCATCTCAACATGATTCAAAAATAGAGTAGCAACTATATTGACAAGAAAGGCTGTTTAAATACACTATTAGAGTCAGAGAACATGGGAGGTATACGTGGATGGCAACTTGCATAAAACTGACATTTTTCATGAGAGTTTTAGATTATGATTTTATTTTGTATTTTTGCCCAGAATACCACAGAAGTGATAATGTGTCTTGTGTGCTTCAGGCACCTGATATTTATTTGTCCCATTACACCTGATGTTCCCTAGTTCAGGTGCTTTCTGCAAGATTCCTCCACTGTGAAGTTCATATATTGTATCTTTAGTAAATGTTTGATGTGATTCACTGAGAAATGTGAATAAACCATCAAGGTAACTGTGGAAAATCCTGTTTCTTCTTAGTTTTTGGGGTTTTTTTCTGCTTGCAGTTTGCTTTGGAAAATGAACATTGTCACCTTTGTCTATTAAAGATATTGGCTTTTCAAAAAAAAATAAAACAGAGTAGCAAAAACATATTTACCCCAGGAATTCCGTGGTGGTCTAGTGGTTAGTACTCTGCACTCTCACTGCCGGGGGGCCGGGTTTGATCTCTGGTCGAGGAACTAGGATCCCACAGGCCATGCGATGCGGCCAAAAAAAAAAAAAATTTACCCCTCAAAATGCCACATTATCCAATGTGAATGGCAACATGGATTTCCTCCCTAGCCCAGGACAGAGAAACAGAAGGGCTGTAAGTGCTGGATACACAGGCCCAGTATGACGGCAGATAAGAATATAATGTCTACATGAAGAGCACAATGTCAGAGAGAGCTTCAGTGGATGAGATCCATAAACTCCAGTATCACACGACCTACAAAGGCGCACCGTACGTGTATGCATCACTTTACACAGAACCTGACAGACAGGGTCCTACTGGGTGTCAGGGACCTTCAAATGAGGCCAAGTTCTAATCCTCCTTCACCAAGTCCTCAGGAGCTTAAAATAATTGCATTTTTAAAAATCTGTCCCCTTTTGAAGTTTTCCCAAGCTCTCCCTCTCCTCTGGAAGAGGCTGTTTCATGTAGACCCCTACACGCTTCTCCCATCCAAAGGCTGGGGGCTTCCACGTGGGCCACCAGAGCTGCTCTGACAGGTGATTTTCTTCTATGTGTTCTCTTCCTTGGTATTTAGCTCTACATTAACCTGGTAGTATAGGAACTCAGGACATGGGAGTCCCTTGTGCTGTGTAGCTGAGTGAGATATAGGAAAGCATGAGCACAGAGGTGAAGGGAGAAGATCTGGAAGCCAGACACACACGGCAGGCCCGGCTCTCACCTCCTGCCTGACCATGGGCGATTCCTCTGTTTTCTCTGATGAAGGGAGGTAACTCGTGTAAAGCCCTGACCTCTCTTTCCCGCCTGAGTCAGGACTCAGTAACAGCAAGGCATGCCCAGTGCTGAGTATTAACACCAAGCAGCCCAGGGAAAGGCTGCAGGGGGGGCCCGTCAAGAGGCAGGGTCCTCCCCAGGCCCGGTCACCGTGGGAGACCCAAAAGCATCCCCAGGGTGAGTTTGCGATTGTAGGGGCCTGCTGTCCTGGCAGAGCCGCCCTCAGAGCTCTCAGTGGCCAGATCGGAGGGTACTAAGGTTTGATCTGGCTTCATAGAAGTCACCGCACACCTGGAAAAGTTGCTGTCTTTTCCAAGCAGTGGAACCACATACAAACGCCCTTGAGGGGAGCGTGTCTAGATCCTTCAGAATCTCACTCTGTGCAGAGGCTGCCAACAAAAACACATCCTATCACATTACAGTATGAATTTCAGAAGTGGAAAGGGGGAGCGGGGGGGGGGGGTCCTGCTTCACAGGACCACCAGCGGGGGAACGGCAGCAGATAAAATGAGAGGTTCAAGAGACACGCGGTGAAAAGTGCCCATGGGGAAACTGTGACATCGAATATTAAACTGCAAAGGATGTGCAGCCCAGATAAACACGACGAGCTAATATCAGCTAAGGAAAGTGTGGTTTGCTTGGAGGAAACTGGCACATTCACATTAACGCTTGTAAACGGGCCTCTTAATAATTTCTCCCAAAGGAAGGACCTTGAGAGCTGATTCTTCAGGGTGGCCACAGATGAGATGACGCTCTTTCAAGTGACTGATTTGAAGCCTTTGGGCTCCTCTCCAGGCTCCCAGCAGGCGGTCCAGAGGAGCCCACCAGCAAAGCCCACCCAGGTTTAATCTGGTTGGAAACAGACAGAAGCAACTGAAAAAAAATTAAAAGAATATACATGTATTTGTATATATATAGATGTGTTTATATGTATATGTGTGTGTGTATTTATATTTTATTTTATGTATTTATTTTATACACACACACATTCTTTTTCTTTTAATCACAGAAAGATATATCGGAACAGTTCTCAGAGCTTTCTGAGATGCTCTTCCTGGGTTATAATCCTCAAATTTGGCTCAAATAAAGTTTTCCAATTATTTCTTTAAAAAAAAAAGAGAGAAAGACAGTATATCTTTCCTGTTATATGGAATAAACTCTACTGATATAGATTCAAGTGGTCCAAAGGAAGGAAGGAGAACATGGAAGAAATTTCTGCCAAAGCATTCTGCTCAATGAGAATGGGGAATGCAGGGAGAATGAGCTCATTAGGGAAGATGGGAAACGCACAGAAGTGCAATGAAGAAGACGAATCACCCATACCCCATCGCTCGAGCTGCTGTTCACATTTGTGTCTATGTCCTTCCAGACTTTTCTTTATTGAATATATTTATTTCAAATGTTATATACACTTTTTCACTTAATATCCTATCACACAATCTCCCATATTATTGCCTGGCCTTAGCAGCCATCATTTTCATGGCCGTGTAACATTTCATCAAGGGATACACCAGTTGACATTATCCATTCCCCTACTTTCAAATATTGTTTTGAAATTTCTCCTAGTATTAATCACATAGCCATGAAAATCTCTAAGAAAAAAAAATCTAGATACTTCTCAAGCCTGGAAGCTTGTCTTATATGTTTTCGTATTCTCATCAGTATTGGGGGAAAATGAAGGGAAATAAATACATGAATAAAGGTTTGGGTGGATGATTTGATAGATGGATAAATGAATGAATGGATGGATAAATTGATGGTTTGATATAAATGGGTGGATGGATGGATAAATGGATGGATGGATGAATGGCCTGAAGGCTTTAATCTTAGGCTTCTTTTGACTCAAAATTCTCTAACAAAATATCATCTCTCCAGCTAGGATATGGGTCACCTGCTATTTCTGATATGATAGCCAAACCTCCTAGATATTTCTTTTGGAGCACAGCCTTCACGTACTCTATTTTGAAGGTGAACTCTCTTTTGATCCCTTGAAAATCTGGAAGAGGATTCCACCATGTAACCCTTTTGTTCCTCCAGCTGACGTGTATTAAACACCTGTTGTTTGGACCAAGTACAAAGAGATGAAGGTGAAGAAAACCATGCTGGTCTCTGGATAGCTGGGCAGCACCTGGACACCAGGTAGATCAAGGCTGGCTCCGAAGTGCTTTCTGAGAAGGAGGGTAGACCATACTGGCTCTGGTGGCTAGAGAACTGAGCTACGGTCACACAGATGGGGGTCACAGAATTGACCTGTGGTCTGTGCCTGATGAACGCAGATGGCACTGCTGGGCGTGGAGGGTAGTGAGGGCATCCAGGCAATGAAAAGCTGGCTGTAGAGACCAGGAGCGTCCAGAACACCCCAAGTGCCCAGTTAGGTGGAGCACGGGAACCATGGAAGGAGGGGGTGACACGGGGGAGGCCAGTAAATTGAGGCAGATCACGAGGGCTGCACAGAACAGGCGATGGGATCCCACCAAGCCTTGGAGCTTGCGTATGAGCCCTGGGGCTGCTCCCACCCTCCCCGCAGAGGTCCTGGGCTATGAAAGGAAGGTTCTTCAAAGTCAGGTCAAGACTTGGCCCCTGAGGTGGCCATGTCCCCAAAAGAAGGAAGACCCGCTGTCGTACGTCAGTTGGTCCAGTGTCTGGAGCAGTGAGAAGAGAGAGGACCCGCCTCCCTAAACCGCCACCATCATGGGAAACATAAAGGCAACTGGAATCTGCCCTGATTTCATCCTCTCTCCCCCTCCCTCCCCTCCCCATGGCCTTCCTGCCTTGTTATGCTCAGACTTGTCGCCACTCCCAAGGTCCCTCTATATGTTTTCTCTGCCTGGATCATTCAACTCAAAAGTTCACCAGATCAGTGCATTTCTCCATGGAGGCCCGGAATCCTGCTGCCTTTGAAAGCCAAATGTGCTTCTACAAAAGATGACCTTTGGCAAGAAACAATGTTTTCTTTTTCCTGTGGTTTTAACAAGATATTAGGGAAGTGAAAAAAACAGTCGGCCAAGGAAGTGGAAGTAAACTTTGAGGGGAATCAAACAAGACTTGTAAGCCTCCAACTTAAGCAATAAACATGAATGTGCAGTTTTCCTTTCTTGCCAAAGTGGTCTGGGCCCACCTGTGGGCTGGACACGCTCCAGTCCAGTAAGACATGTCCCCCGATGGTGTCCCAAGTTCACACAGGACCCATGTCACAAAGTCATGAAACAGTCATTCCAAAAGCAAAAGTACCCTCTTATTCTGCCAGCTCGTCCCCTTCCAAGTAAGGAAGTGTCAAACATGCAAAAATCGCTGGCGTGATTTCTTGAACAAGCAACTGCAGGTCATCGTCAGCATTTCAAAGTGCCGATGAAAGAGTCTTCATTTAAAGACAGAACAAAAACAAAGCCTGCCCTTCCCCTGTGTGCCCTCCTCCGCAGAGCCCCCGTCCTGTTAACGAGCTTTTCTGCAATTACATCAGTCCCATTTGCATCTGGTTTCCATCAGTAGCAGAAGTGTCAGCTCTCTTGCACTGGGGCCAGCTGGTCATTACGCCTGGGAGCAGAGCTGTCAGTGACACCTGGCAATCTCTCCCTGTAAGAGCAGGGTCTGTGCTAACCACTCAGGGGACGGCCCCCGCGTAACTGGGGTGAAAATCTAATAGAGCACCGTCTGGAAATTTTCCCCATACACCTAAGCCAGGGCTCGGGAATTAAAGTGTCTCTGACGTTACGCTGCCATCAAATCTCCTGCACACCTATTTGCAGAGTGAAAATGATCCTCGGTACAAAACCCGGCTCCGTCTGAAACCTACAAGGGAGCTCAAAAGAGACGTGACAGACCGCAGTTTCAGCTCAATCGTATCGATGAAAAGAGAGCTTCGTAGGGAGGGGCAGACAGGAGGGCGGCAACGAGCAGAGTATGGCAGCTAATTTTTAAATCACAATTTGGTGTGAAGATTCTAGAAAGCCCGATTCTAGAACCATGTGATCATAACCCCACATCGCTGTTCCCAGGTTAGGTCTCAGAAACCTGGAAAATTCTCATGCGTGGGGGACACCAGAGTCATCGATTAGAGGCCAACGTGGTGCATGTCAACCCCAAATTGGCCTTGGGTTTTCCAGCAGCAAAGCTCTGCTTAATTATTCGTGGTGTGAAGTGACCCAGCACAACATAGGGATGTATTGTGTGTCAGTGACCCCTAGCAAAAGGACAGGGTCAAAAGTCATCCCAAGAGGAAATTTGGCCTTGGCACCCAAGGCCTCCCATCTCTGTCTCCAGGAAACTCACATGTAACAAATCAGAGATTCGTGCCATGAACCCTGAGTGAGACCCAGGCTCTGAACTCATTCAGCAGCACCAGCAAACACTTGGGGTCATTTACTCCTCAGTTACCCAAGGGCAGCCACCGAAGACAGAGAGTGAGAAAAGGAACCGCATTGCAGGATCTTGGTGGACATTTCATGGCCATATTCACTTGTCGTTGGCGTCTTTATCACTTTACTCCCCAAAGACAATCACTATGGCAACAGATGATTTTGCCTTTAGCTGTTCAATAAATAAAAAGCCTTCTTTAAAAAAAATTTTAAATCTCTTTCAAGCTTCATCTCAATTATCTCAGGAAAAAAAGTCTCTACTGCATTAACTGGGTCTTTTAAAAAAGATTCATTGGCTGTCGTAAAGTTCTAAGTTAAACTGAAAAATCACGAGACATGTAATCGCAGCCAGAGCAAATGTGGGCTTTCTGAAAACGAGCCTTTCGTCCCCAAAAGCCTCTGAGAATTTGTGTTACACTGTTTCACCTTTATAGCTGGGGGAGCAAGAGTCTTCTACAGCCTGTAAAGAACTGTTTTCCTTGGTAACCTGGGGACTGACCCCACCTGATGAAGAGATCACCCAACCCTGCAGGAAGTGTCCCCTGATGAATTCATCGGAATGAAGTGCTCTTAGAATTTTTCCACATGCCTACAGCACCTACCAAGTGCCGAGCCTTCACTCATTCATTCTTTCATTCATGCATGCATCCAACAATATTTATTGAGGCTAATTATGGGTTAAATGCTGACTGTATTCAATACAGGAGTGAAAAAGACACTCCTGCCCTCATGGGGTTGCCATTCCAGTGACAGGGAGCAAATAATACATAAATACACATGTAATAATGCGTCAGGTAGTGAAGAAAAATAACGCCATGGAAGTAGACAGAGAACCATGGGCAGGGAGCCAAGGGATTCCTAGGGTGGTCGGAGAAACCCTCTCTTAGGAGGTGATGTCTGAGCAAAACCTGAGTGATGTGAGGGAAGAAGCCAAACAAATATCTGAGAAGAACTTTCTAAGCAGAGGGAACGGAAGTCCTGACTTGGGAACAAGCTTGTGTTCAAGGAACCGCCAATCAAGAAGGCTGGAGTGACCTTACACCTGTTAGGATAGCTATCATCAAAAAGACAAGAGAAGACAAGTGCTAGTGAGGATGTGGGGAAGAGGGAACCCTTGTGGCTGTTGATGGGACTATGAATTGGTACAGGCTCTGTGGAAAATAGTATGGCAGTTTCTCAAAACATTAAAAATTAGAATTATCTTGTGATCCAGCTATCCTATTTATCCTATTTATTTATCCTATTTATCCTATTTATTTATTTATTTATTATTTATCCTATTTATCCTATTTATTTAAGTATTTATCCAAAGGAAATCAAATCACTGTCTGGAAAAGATATCTGCATCCTGTGTTCAGTACAGCATCTTTTACAATAGCCAAGACATGGAAACATCCTGACTGTCCATTGATGGATAAGTGGATAAAGAAGATGTGAAGATATACACACACACATATATATATGTACAATGGAATATTATTCAGCCATTAAAAAAAAAAGAAGGAAATCTTGCCATTTGTGACATCATGGATGGGCGGGCCTTGAGGGCATTATGCTAAGTGAAGTAAGTCAGAGAGACAAATACTGTATGACCTCACTTACATGTAGAATCAAAAAAACTCATAGATATAAAGAACAGATGGGTGGTTGCCAGAGGTACAGTGTAGGTGAGATGGGTGAAGGGGGTCAAAAGGTACACATTTCCAGTTATAAGATAAATAAGTCCTAAGGATGTAATGTACACCTTGGTGACCCTAACCCTAACTAATACTGTACCATATATTTGAAAGCTTCTAAATCTTAAAAGTTATCATCCCAAGAAAAAGAAATTTGTAACTATGTGAGGTATAGATGTTAACTAAACTTATTGTGGTGATTACTTAGCAATATATACATTCATCAAATTATTATGTTGTACATCTTGGACTAATACAATGTTATATGTTGATTATGTCTCAATAAAACTGGGAGATAAAAGGCTAGAGTGACATAAACAAGGTGGAGGGTTGCAGGAGATGAAACTGAACGAGGGGACCAGATCGTGCAGTCTTTGTCAGCCATTGTAGGGAACTTGGATTTGATTCTTTTGAGGTTTCCCTTTGTCTTTGGTGGCCAGCCATTTTACTGTAATGAACTTAGATGTGGTTTCCTTCCTATTTATCTTGCTTAGGGCTCAGAGTCCTTCTGGAATATGTCATTTGATATCTATTTTGGAATTTTTTCCATCATTATCTCTTCATATATTACTTCTGCCTCATTTTCTCCCTTCTCTCCTTCTGAGACTTCAGATATATACATGTTAGAGCTTTCTCTGCATTATATGTCTCTGGCTCTCTTCTGCTTTCTTTTCTGAGCTTCCTTCTAGATATTTCTGTTATTCTAATTCACTAATTTTCTCCTCAGCTGTGTCTAATCTGTGAATGAAAACTTAGTGTCTTAATTTGTTACTTTATGTTTCATTTGCAAGATTTTCTTTTGATTCTCCTTTATAGTTTCTAGTTTTCTACCTCATTTTGTATTCATTTCCTTGAATATATTAAGCATAGTTATTTTCCCTGTTGGTATGTTTCCTTTATCTCTTAATTCTCTCTTTTTTGAATATCATTGTTTTGTCTCCCCATGCACAGGTTATTTTGATTGAATGCCAGACATTGTGTATGAAAAATGAGATCTCGGAAGGTGTTTCCTTGGTCCAGCGAGAAATTGCATCTACTTATGGGAGGCAGCTGTGGGCACTAGCAATGCCTAATCTCCTTAATCCAATCTGGGATTGAAAAAATTCAAAGCTGGGCTTCATTTCTTCAAATGAATTTCATGTCACCGCCTCACTCCTAGACCGAAGCCCTGTGCCATTTTCCCAAACCAAATGCTCTGGGGGAATGGGAGTGTCAAGGGTCTCCAGTTCCTTGTGGGCCCCAAATGCCAATGTTTGTTCTTCTATCCCTATTTGTCTATCAACAGCTCTGTTAGCTTCTTCTTCTTCCCAGCTTCTTTCTTCTGGAAAAAGAACACCTGGGGGAAAGGAGTCACAAATGCTGGCTCACATTGCTGTGCTTTATTCCTCTCCCAGATCTTGGCCCTAAAATTCTTCACTGCTCTGTTAACTTTCCAGTGGCTTCAAATACTTTTCCTATTGTCCTCATTTCCAGCTGTTCTCAGGAGGAGAGTTGGATTTCATTCTGTGTGTATGATGGATTGCTTGCAAAAATAACCCAAATTCTCCACTCCTCCCTCTATAAACATAGACACACACAAACATATTGTTTATAAATTATCAGCATGTTCTGTTTTAGTAATAGATTATGTACATTAGCAAATGTACAATGTGTACATTTTAAAATAGACAGAAGGATGGGAAATGAGAAAATATAAATAAAAGATTTAATGGCTTCCTTTCCTCCCTACTCTGGAGACCACTGGTCTAGGAATATTTGAGGGATGGGATGCTAACTATTATAGGTCAGGTGGTGAGGGTGGAGGTGGTGAGAAGTTGTTGGATTCATCATGTGTTTTGAAGGTTGAGTTGAAAAGACCTGCTGATGAATTGGATGTGGAGTGTAAAGGAAAGAGGACAAATCCTGTTTTGGGTCCAAGCAGTTGGATGCAGGTGCTATTGACTGAGACGGGGAGGGCAAGGCTCGGGGCGGGCAGTGGGTGGGAAGGGGAGGATGAAGAGTCTATTGTGCACAGTGAATATTAGCTTTCCCCCAAAGAATCCCTCTATCTGAAGTTGAACTCAAGAAAGTTGTTTAGGCCCCTCACCTTCTGAGATGGCCCACACCGTGGAATGTGTTTCTCCCAGGCTGCTCTCGCCTTTTAAGATGGACCTCGTTCTGTCTATGGAATGTGTATCTCTCTAAATAAATCCACTTCTTACCTATCAAAAAAAAAAACAAGAAGTTGTTTAGACTTAAATCCCAGCTTTTCCAAAAACCCTCCTTGGACTCTTCCCACCACTTCCAAAATGTGCTCAACAGGTTTAGGACCTCTAGGCCAACATTTCCCAATCTGGGTTCTTCAGAATACCAGTTCTACAAGGAGTTAATACATATCCTATGGTGAAGAAGGAGGAGGAGGAGGAGGAAGATTCTCATGACCAAGTATGGGAAATTCTGCACTAAGTAAACAGTGGGAAAATGCTGCATAGGTTATTCAATTGCAGGACTTCTCAGAACCTTTATTATGCTAATGTGTACCACGACTCTCTAAGAAGGATACAGAGTCTGTAGTAGTTCCCAAACTTATTTTTCTGCATGCCTATTAATAGCCCATGAAGTAATTTTGTCCTTCTAACCAATTCAGGAGACACAGCTTTAGACCAGGAGTCAGCAACTACAGCCCACAGGTCAAATACAGCCCACCACTTGTCTTTGTACGGCCAGCAAACATAGTTGTTACATTTTGAAATGGTTGGAAGAAATCCAAAGAAAAACAGTATTTCATTACAGGTTAAAAGCATATGAAATTCAAATTTAGCATCTGTAATAAAGTTATACTGAAACACACCCATGCTCGTTTGGTTATATATCATCTAGGGCTGCTTTATATATATATATATATATATATATATATATATATATATATATATATTTATTTATTTATTTATTTATTTATTTATTTATTTATTTATTTTTGGCTGCATTGGGTCTTTGCTGCTGCGCACAGGCTTTCTCTAGTTGCGGTGAGCGGGAGCTACTCTTCGTTGCGGTGCGCGGGCTTCTCATTGTGGTGGCTTCTCTTGTTGTGGAGCATGGGCTCTAGGCACATGAGCTTCAGTAGTTGCAGCACACGGGCTCAGTAGTTGTGGCTCGTGGGCTCTAGAGCACAGGCTCAGTAGTTGTGGCGCCCGGGCTTAGTTGCTCCGCGGCATGTGGGATCTTCCCGGACCAGGGCTCAAACCCATGTCCCCTGCATTGGCAGGCAGATTCTTAACCACTGTGCCACTGCACCACCAGGGAAGTCTTAGGGCTGCTTTCTTGCAACAATAGCAGAGTTGAGTAGCTGAGACAGGGACGGTATGGCCCATTAACCCTAAAATATTTACTAACTTTATAAAAGAAGTTTGCCAACCCCTGCTCTAGACTCCCAACACAATAGAGTATTAAAATATGTGCTCTCAGAGGATTTTTAGGACAACAAGACTGTTTGGTATGATGCTATCATGGTGGATACATGTCAAACGTTTGTCTGAACCCATAGAATGTACTGCACCAAGAGTGATCCTCAATGTAAACTATGGACTCTGGGTGATGATGATGAGTCAGTGTAGGTTCATCAATTGTAACAAACATACCATCTGGTTGGGGATGTTGATAACGGGACAGATTGTAGGTGTGTGGGACCAGGGGGTATATGGGAAGCCTCTGTACTTGTGTTCAGTTTTGCTGTGGACCTGAAACTACCTTTAAAATAGTCTACTTTTGATGAAAACTCTAATTCAAAAAGAAAAATGCACCCTAATATTCATAGCAGCGCTATCTGCAATAACCAAGACATGGAAGCAACCTAAGTGTCCATCAACAGATGAGTGGATAAAGAAGATGTGGTACATATATACAATGGAATATTACTCAGCCATAAAAAATAATGAAATAATGCCATTGGCAGCAACACGGATGGACCTAGAGACTATCATACTAAATGAAGTAAGTCAGGCACAGAAAGACAAATAGCATATGATATCACTTATATGTGGAATCTAAAAAATGACACAAATGAACTTATCTATGAAACAGAAACAGATTCACAGACATAGAGAACAGACTTGTGGTTGCCAAAGGGGAAAGGGGCAGGGGAGGGATAATCAGGAGCCTGGGATTAACAGATACAAACTACTATATATAAAATAAACAACAAGGGCCTACTGTAGAGCACAGGGAACTATATTCAACATCTTGTAATAACCTATAATGGAAAAGAATCTGAAAAAGAATATATATATGTATACATATATATGTATATGTATAACTGAATCACTTTGCTGTACACCTGAAGCAAACACAACATTGTAAATCAACTATACCTCAATTTTAAAAGATAGTCTATGTTTTTAAGTGCGTAATGTATTACCATTTGTGTAAGAGGGAGAAGAAATGCGTGTATGTGTTTATTATGTATATATATATAATGCACATGTATATGCATTGACACATACATATATTTACATGTATATATATATATATATATATATATATATAATATGTATAAAATACATATACATAAAACATCACTGGAAGAAATTAGTAAGATTGATTGCTTATGGAGAAGAGACCTGGGTGGCTAGAGGATTCGTGTCGAAGGAAGAGCCTTCTGTGGCTTATTAATTTTGAGCCATGTGATTATATTACCTATTCAATTTTTTTTAATTAAAATTGTTGAGAAGTAAATTTTTTAAAAGCATGTGCTCTCTCATACTATATTTCTTCCTCAGTTCTACTCACTACTCAGAGAGCAGGAACCATGTCCTATAATCTTCCATCTTCGGCAGAACCTGGCACAGCCCTGAGTACAAACATCCCTGTTGCGATTTTCTTGCCAAGTGTCCAGTATGTGTTAGGAGGTGGCATTTCCAAAGGCCACGAGGAGGCACGTGAAGCATGGTACCTGCCAGAGTAGATCTATTAGGGAATCAAAGCCACTCTGTTACTCAGGACTCAGGTCGGCTGCATGGAAGAATTCCCAGCGCTGGGTGTACATTGGCCCCATGTGGGCAGTGCCTTGATCATTTTTCTTCCAGGAAAGATATTTAAACTACACGATGGAATTACATGATGTATTAGCTCCAGCGCATTCAATACTGTCAAGTGGGGAGTCACAGTAATACCCCAGTCTGCAGTTGCTTTGATAGTTAATAAGAGCAATCAAACGAGATAATATAAATTAAAATCACTCAGTCGATGGTTGAGGCACCATAAGGGCAACTAGGGAACACCCTTAACACTGGGGGGACCCAGGCTGAGAACTAAAGTGGAGGCATACAAACCACACATTTAAATATTTTAAAGTGATAAATCAAGTGGACAAAGTGTTCAATTGAGTCCTAGCCTTCCACCCCGATAGATAGGCCTTATAACAACCTGGAAAACTCAGGTTGAATGTAGACGACTCCCTCTCCCAGGGGTTCTGGAATCGGTGGCGGGGGAGCAGACAGCCTCCATCCACCAGTCCGGGGCCCCTCCCTCACTCTGTCGTCTCTATCCCCCCACCCGGCTCTGTCCATCCCCCGCGAAACCTCCCAGCCACTGTAGCGGTCCAGCTCACTTAGCTGTCCATCATTCATCTCACGAAAAGCCGTTCCACAGCCTCCTCCCTGGGTCTAAGGGGGCACAACCTGCCGCAGGTTCACCCTGGAGAGGGGGGCAGACCCCAGGGAGAAGTAGTCTTGGGACCACGGGGATGGGAACTCCAGAGTCCCCGGCACCTGGAACAGGGTCTAGAAGGGGGGGGGGGCATGGGCTCAGCCCATGATTTCTGACCCCATGGGGAAACCAAGGTGGAGCCCTTCTTGTCCAGACCTCAGGGCAGGGCAGATCATGACATGAAGCTCAGTGATCGCCACTCATAAAAATCATAATGTCAGCAGCTACTTCCTGTGGAGGGCTCTATATGCCAGACACTCGTGTGCGTGCTTCACACAAATTACCTTACTCCATAACAACTCTGACTGTCAAGTGGCTTATCTGTTTCCATCTCAGCAAGACTGTCCCTTGGAAGGCTGTTCTCACTGAGAAGGAGGATTTTCTAAGTTTTAAGTGGAGAGGGGTCAGATCATCAAGATGCTTCCCTGGGGAAGGGAGGATCCCCCTTTCCTTGTGGTGACCAAGCCACAGGTAAGAGAAGATTGTGAAATTGAAAATGACAAGGAAATTCCCTGGTGGTTAAGACTCGGGGCCTTCACTGCCATGGGCCCGGGTTTGATCCCTGATTGGAGAACTAAGATCCCAAAAGCCATGTGGCACGGCCAAAAAAAAAATAAGTTTAAAAAAAAAAAAAGAAAGAAAAGGTCAGAAGCCGAGCTCCTGCATCATGTGGTCAGGGGGTCAGACAGAGGAGGAGAGAGAGCAGGAGGAAGTGAAAACCTGACCCCTTCTGGCCCACACCTCAGTGGTTGGGACACAGAGCCTTTAGAAAAACCCAGAAAGATACCTGGAAGGCTTAGAATATCCCAGGCACAGAGGAAGGATTTCTTCAAGCCCCATGGAGAACTCCAACCCTCAGCTCAGATAAGAAGGAGATGGAAGAGGAGGGGACCATAGATGGAAACCTAGATGAGACTGAGAAATGGTCCCCCCACCTGTGTACAGCGTGCAGGGGACCAAGTGCCCCAGTGAGGGGGTGTGGATTGGCTGAGTGTGTAGGTGAGCTGGAAGGAACCTGGGGAGCAGCAGAGGTATCTTTTCCTCCTTGATAAAGTCATGTGAAGAGAAATGTGTCTGCCTCTAAACAATCTGTATGTTGCAGTGATCGCTGGAGCAGCAGCAGCCATCTTTTGACCAGAAGAGGACAAGGCTAAGGAGCAGCGAATCCAAAGGGGAAAAGGATTCTGGTCTTTGATGACGTCTGTGGGCCACTGAGCCCCAGAAGTGCTGCCTCTGGGCTTTAGAGAAGTGGTGTTTTGTTTTGTTTTGTTTTCATATTTAAGCCTTTGTCACTAGGATTCTCAATGGCTCATAGCCCAAAGCTTCCTAAGGACAATGAACCCTTTCCTGGTCATACATGGAAAGTTTCTTTTCTGCAAAGGGACTTAACATCTTTGATTTTCCTGGAGAAAGGAAAGGGAAAGTAAACAGATCACCAGCAACCACTAGTGTATTTTGTGAGAAAAACGTTGTCTAAGCAGGATGATTCTTGGGAGAGAGAAAAACACTTGAAAGTATTTAATGAAACAAAGGACATCTGGTTGAACAGCAGTTTTGAAGGAGGCAGCCCGGGGTGCGTGGTGAAGAAAAGAGGAAGATAAAGTGAGGAAGCCCAGAGCGATCTGGCTCCTGAGCTGACAAATATGGAAGATGTCAGGTTTCCCTCAGATCCCTGGCACTGAGATGCCAAGGGAAGCTGTGCAAGTCCAGTGAGTTATCTGAGCTTCAATGTCTTCATCTCCAAATTGGGCATAATGACAAAACCAGCCCTATCTACAGCAGGAGAGTGGGTGTGACATGGTGAGAGATGGGTTTTCCACAGAGTCCATGGATGTGGAACCACTATGGTCCACACGACAACCCCATCTAGTCACTGAAGGGCGTGGGCATTCATCTTCCAAACTGCTCTGATAGGACAATGAGCTGGACAAAGAAGGCTGCTCATCACTCCTCCCCAGCACAAGCTTGGGCCACGCACTCTCCTGGAGCCCATCCCCCCTCTAATGAGAGCCCACCCCTGCCTCTGCTGCCCACCCAAGGACTCGGTGGGGGGGGGGGGGTCTCGGGGTGTCTTGCCCATTCTGTGAACAAATTTGGTCAGATGTCCAATCACCACCACCTACATCAGCTGTTTCCTTCTCGACTCCTCCTCGGGGTCCAGGTCCAGGCCCTACCATGCCCACCCGGCACCACCTGCCCCCAGATTTCCTTCCTGCCATGTGTACGAGGTGGCGCAGGACGCCTGCAGCTGCCCCGTGACTGTGCACACTGGACGCTGAGAGCACGGGTCAAAGCCAAGGGCTCTCTCATCGATACCCACGGTAACACACGTAAAAGGAAGCAGTTAAAACAAATCCGTGTAAAGTACAAACATGGGTTGGCTATTCGAGCTACGGGGTGTTTGCAAGTGTTTATAAACAAGTAATCAAACTTCATAGTCCCTGGTTATTGAAGTAAACCAAGTCACTCTCCACTGGGTTTTGTTTTTAACATTGCCACGAAGACGGCAGGGATCTCGGGCGCGGTGAGGAACAGCAGCTTTCATGCTGAATATTTTTCTTATAATCCCCGAATTATAAATTCCATGTTGAATCAGAAGTCACTCATTTAGAAAATATCCCTGATTGATACAGAGACAGAAAATGCATTGTCCAAGATAATAAAGCCTGGGCAGTGCCCGGCATACGGACGGCACACAAGAAAGGTGTGGTGGGAACTTCCCGGCCAGTCCAGTGGTTAAGACTTCTCGCTGCCAATGTAGGGGGCACAGGTTCGACCCCTGGTCAGGGAACGAAGATCCCACATGCCGTGTGGCCCAGCCAAAAGATTAAAAAAAAAAGATGTGGTGTCTCCTGCAATTTACATCTAATGCCACCAAGGACCAAGGATGTGAGCTACCTAGAGGCACACAAGTGTCTGCGAAATTTAAAAATAAGTAAATAAATAAAAGAAGCTAACACGTGAATACAGTCAACTGATCCTGTCACCCACCATCTCAGACACACCAGGAAGACAGATAGGGTGGGGGCAGAAACAGCGATGCTGGTTCATTTCTTCTTGGGCCTCTGTTGTTTTGCTGTCCCAATAATACATTCTTGACTTGCAAGCCTTTCGAGAGAGGCTGAAAAGGAAATGGGGAAAAGGAACAGCCTTGGGTAAAACTTTGGCCGCCAAGTCGAGAGGCTGGTCCATATGCATGACTTTGTGTGGGTTGAAATCTATTTTCTCTGGGTTCGATGGATGGTTATAGCACCCAAAGTTTTCCCAAAAACGTCAGACGAGTTTACCACAGCAGTTAAGCTGTCTGCCATCTGCAAGAGGCTTGGCTTAAGGTTTACTGAAGTAAAATATATTTTGAAAAGAAAAAATTAAGTCTTTCAGTGTTTTGAGTATCAGTCAAGCCCAGCTGCATGAGGCCTCGGGATTCTCAAGAGAGGGCTGTTCTCTCTAAAGGGATAGTTTAGTGTTGGCACGTTGAGATTTCAGAACACAAGGAACACTCTGAAAAATGAGTTATTCCTTAAGAAACACTTCACCTAGTCTTGGGATTGGCAAAGTTAAAACTTCTCTAAGAAATTCAGCCAAGCAGTTGAGATCAACACTCTTTATCATCTTCCCAAACGGCAAGTTATTTTCAGAAAACCAGACTCAAATAGTAGCTGAATCTCATATTCCCACCCCACGGTTTCTTTAAAGTAAATAAGTGTCTAAAATGATGACAGTAAGACCTGTGGTTTAACATTCTCAGTGTCTGCAAAATCTTATATTCTCTCAGCAAAATTCCCTGGCTGAACAAGAGCTTTCATGAGAAAGGGAGGGGGGAGGAGTTGTCTACATTTCGAGAGCACATGTGCCTGGGAATATTATGATTATTTTCAGTTGCCCATCTTTAACCCAGAGTTACTTTTTATTCTTTGTTGAGAAAAAAAATATTCCAGAAAGCAAAAAAGCATAGTCGATTTTATCCTCTGAACAAACGGGGGCGGGGGATGGGAATCCATGCGTCTTCCTCATTTTTCTCCGGGAATGAATGACAGGAGGTTTTTCTCATCTTCAAGCAGTGGTGTGTAGGTAAACCATCTCTCTGAGAGGAAAATCTGCTGCCTTTGCCAGTTTCCATGGTGTAGCTATTCCTACCACGGCCAACGTCAAGGCATCAACAGTTTAACAATCAGATCCCTCAAATTCCTGAATATTTAACAACTGCTTCTCAGAAGAGGGTATAAGGCAGCTTCAGCTCACCACTGTCTTGAAGAGAATTACTATTATTGTCCACAACATGTATTATTCATCTCATCTATGTAGCTAACTTTACGAGGCATGGGTAAAATCCCAATAGGAAAGATAGAATATAGGAAAGGTCTCTGCTGTTAAGAACCTTACAATTTAACGAGAGAGAAAAGACATACAATAGAGGGCTTGAAAAGCACAGCTGGGTAGCGTCCTCTTTTTATGCTACATCAGTTTGGAATGTTCTCTCCCCTTCCGGACACAACATTTAAAGAGAGTCATAGTATCCAAGAGTGTCCAGGCAATGAGATGGTGCCAGGCATTGAAACCGTATGGTTTGGGGATGATGGAGGAGACCCAAGTGTGTCTAGCATGGGATGGAGGAGGTACGAACCCACAGGATGCGCTTCACTACGTCAGGCAAAGACAAATATCATATGATAGCACTTAATGCGGCATCTAATTAAGAAATGATACAAGTGAATTTATTTACAAAACAGAAACAGACTGTAATTTGAGAGTTTTTTCTCAGAATGATACTAGAACGTGCCACGTTGAAAGGTGACCACTGGTTAAAGAGCCTGAAGTGGGTGCAGCGCCAGGAGTCCCAGGCCAGGCACCCCCCTCCCAGGCACTGGATTGGGGGTGTGAACTGAATCCAGTCTACATCCAGGCACAGTGTGAGTGTTCTCCTGGATACGGTCCTAACTTACCGATTTAGACAACCTGAGTGGGAAACAACGAGTCAATAATAAGAGGTGCTGCTGAAGGTCCAAGGCCCCTGTGGACATACTCCTGCAGGTACAGGGATGCGTCCACCAGGGATGGCTCGGAACAAGTTTATCCCACTCCTGGGGACATGTCAAGGTAAATAGTCTATACTTTGAGCCACAATCCCCCAAAAATGAAAACATTGCTCATTCAAAGATCACAGAACATAATTCTGAGGAGAACAATGGTTTCTTCTCTGGGGGTTGTTAAGGGTTGTCATAGATTCAAGAAGTTTCCAGAACAAGGTAGACATTCTTCTCTCCGCATTGGTCCAGCCACCTGCAACCCAAGCCCTGCACTTAACCCAGGGCCCAGACGGTAAGACCACAGGCTCCCGACATTGGGGTCTCTCTCACGAATAACTATCACTTTGTAGATAGAAATTGCAAAGCACAAACCGATCTGCAGACCTCAGAATAAAACCTGGAGATCTTTCAGGTGGTGTTTTTAAGCTGCCAAAGGCACCCCTAGTTGGGATAATCGTGCAGATGTTGGATGCTCCTCTGAGTTGACCGTGAACTCAGGACATACAAGGCCAGCTTAGCCCTGCGGTCCCCCCTCACCTCCCCACACAGCCATCCCTCAGGGGAGCTGACCCCGGCCAGTGAGGGCTGGTGGCCAAGCTTGCCTCTGGCGACACAGCCAGCCCCCAGCAAGGGGACTGCCCCTCCAAACGCCAGGCTTCAGGGCCCCCTGGCAGGGCTCGCCCCTGCTGACACTCATGCTGTGAGGTAGTGTTGCCACTCAAGGGCTAAGTGTTCAGTGAGTGTCTTATCCTCTCAAAGATGACAAATGCATTACCCTACAGCTTGGGGAGCTCTGGGCCCTTTCAGACAATAGGGGGTGGTGAGTGGAAAATGAAACCTCGCTGGGAAGGCATTGAACGGTCTCCAAATAACACAGTGGGAACTGACACAGAAAACCAGAATGTTTTCTATGCACACATGTGCGAACCCACACCAGCTCCTGGGGGAAAACAAGCCTGCACCACACTTTGCCCCTAAACAAGTTCTCTCATCTCTCTGGATTTGGGCGTCTGGAGATGGTTCCCCCTGGTGACTTGCCGGGGAGGATGGTGGAGCAGGAATGAGGCCTCCACTCAGGCTGACGTGCTATCCATCAATCCCAATGTTACCCCTCCGCCTCCAGCCTACCAAGAGGGCTGCATTCCAGCCCCTGGGAAGGCAGAAAAGCTGTCGGAAAATCTCCAGGCTTTGGGGGAGAGGGCAGCTTTCCACCAGCCTTGCCCTGACTTTGTCTCCAGCTGAGGTGCGCTATGTGCGTCCCCCCTACAGAGGGTGACAACGCTTCTCCTGCAATGATCTTGCCTCTGTTCAGGATTCTGGAACCTCAGCCCTCCAGTCTCAAGAGCCCAACACCGGGGCCGCTATGGCGTCCCTGTGCACAGCACAGCTGCACGTGGACCTGCCCACAACAGCAAGCCTCGGGGTCTTTCCCACCCCACCTCCTCGGCGGCCCAGGCCAAAGGCAAACGCCAGGAGCTTTCCTGCCACCCACCAAGTGTCAATCCTAATGAGACCCTCTTCCAAACGTCATCCCCTCTTCCAAGTGGCTCTTCCCAGTCCCCAGGGGAACTGAGTTCTCCGGCTCCCATGCACTCCCGGCCCAATCATGCCTTTGTTACATTTGATTTTTTAAATTGTTTAATGGTTACTGGTTGCGATGGTTAACTTCACGTGTCAGGTTGGCTGGGCCACAGTGCCCAGTTGTTTGGTCAAACACAGATGTGGCTGTGAAGGTATTTTTTGTTTTTATTGAAGTATAGTTGACGTACAGTGTTGTGTCAGCTTCAGGTGTACAGCAAAGCGATTCCGTTATATATATACATATATATGTACACATATATATTCTTTTTCATGTTCTTTTCTGTTATACATTATTACAAGATAATGAATATAGTTCCCTGTGCTATACAATAGACCCTTGTTGTTTATCTATTTTATATATAGTACTGTGTATCTGTTAATCCCAAACTCCCAGTTTATCCCTCCCCCATCCCTTTCCCCCCTGGTAACCATAAGTTTGTTCTCTATGTCTGTGAGTCTGTTTCTGTTTTGGTAAATAAATTCACTTGTGTCATATTTTAGATTCCACATATAAGTGATAGCATATGGTATTTGTCTTTCTCTGTCTGCCTTACTTTTAAATGTGATTAACACTTAAATCAGTGCACTCTGAGGAAAGCAGATTTCCCTCTGCGATGGGGGCAGGCCTCGTCCGAGCAGTCGAAGGCCTTAAGTGACAAGACTACGGTCCCCGGGGGAAGAGGTGGCTGCCACCAGACTTCCTTTGGACTCAGGCTGCAGCATCAACTCCTCCGGGAGTCTCCAGCCTGCCAGCCTGCCCTGCAGATCTTAGATTTTTAGAAAGATTAGATAGTTGGATAGATAATCGCTAGTTAGCTAGCTAGCTAAATGATAAATATATATATATATTATTCATTAATTACAAAAATCCTTTATATATATGTTCTCTCTCTCCATATATATGTGTGTGTGTATATATATGGAGAGAGAGAGAGAGACACGGAGCGACAAGTATGCACATCCTATTCCTTCTGTTTCTCTAGGGAACCCTGACACACGCTGGTAGACATATGGGCCTCCCCAAAACGCTATCCGGATAGTAAGTCACGAAGAGGCACAAGCTGAGTGTCTTTGACCTCTGTGACCCCCAGCAGGTGCCCAGCCCCCGACCTGCCACAGAACAGACCCTCAATAAACACACATTGGACGGGACCGGCCCACAGCCTAGGCCAGGCAGGGCGAAGGGCAGGAGGCCGGGCAGGGCAGGGCGCCTCCCGCGGGGTCTGCGGGGAGGAGTCGCTGGGCCACGTGCACGGACGGCGCCCCTCCCCTCCTCCCCCGCCCACAGGGCCAAGCGCCTGGCTGGCACCGTCCTAAAGGCTTGCGGTACCCGCTGGGCATGAACGAGGGCCGGGGATGGTCTGCAAATTTCAGCTGACCGCAGTGTCCCAGGGAGTCAGAACCTTCCGGACCGCGCGCTGTTCTGCCCGAGGGCCGACCGGTGCGCCTTTCCGACAGCCCGGGGCGGCCCGGAGCAGACGCGGCCTTCAGCACGGGGATCGGGGACCTTGGCCTGGCCGCCCCAGCCCTGAAGCTTCTCCTCCACGAAGGATGTGGCCCAGGGTTCCCTGCATCCCGGCAGCGCTCACCGTTTCCCGCTAATCTGGGGGGAAACGGGTGCCGATACAAAACCCCGGCGTCGTGCCCCGGGGCCTCGCAGCTCCACGCACAGCTGACACCCCCAGGGCGCCCTCGAAGGCGCCTCCTGTCTTGTCACCGCTGCTCGTGGCTTTTCCTGTCCGGAATGCCGACAGTGGACCCACATCCTTCCTGGGGCCCGGAACGCTGATTCTCCTTGAATCCGCAGCCCTTTGGGGATGGAGCCACGGAGTCAGGAGCAAGAGGCCTGGCCCCAGCCCCGGGCGGACCCCCGGCGTGTGCCCCTTCCTTCCCCTGCCCGCGCCCGTCACCACCGCAGAGTAAGCGGAAGTACACGCGCCTTCTTACTTTGCGTGTCGGCACAGGCATGACTCAGGGATCTGAGGACATCTCAGATCACAAGAGGCCGTGAATGAAATTCTTGATGTGTTCATTGATTTGTTTGTTTTGTGCCGTCCACGCAAAGTGGAGAACTCTGGGGGCTGCCAGGCGCCTCCTGGGAACCACCCCTGAGATCAAACAGCTGATAAAAAAAAATTGGCGGGTCTAAGAGCCCCTTCAACGCTGACAAAATAGCTGGTTTGGCCAGGTGGGCATTGTGGGTGGGGTGAGGTGACGGGCAGGTAGGGAAAGCCGTCAAGGCCACGGGTCCCACATGGGGGCTGGAAAGGCACCTTCGACTTGTGGCTCTTTCTCTCTCCCCGGAGCAATCAGGGCCGACCCCTCCCAGCTCCCCCACCAGACTTGCACTGCTCAGCTGAGGGCCGCGGGGTTTCAGGGTGCTCAGGGCCCTGAGAGACAGAGGGCGCAGAGAGAAACCACCGCTATGCACACGCAAGCTTGGAGCCTGGAGCCCCAGCGTCCTTGCCCATCCCATTCCATCCCCACCTCGGGGAGGGCGCTTTGCGCCAGCCTGGCTGTTCCCTGCAGCCTTGGAGCCAGGCCAGGGGAGCCCCAGCAAAAGTTGCCTTCCCCAGGCCTCCCCAGGGCAATTATTTAGAGGCTGGCTTCCCCACCCCCCAACATAAAGGGAAATGCTTGGAAGGAGGTGGGAGGGCGTCTGGGGGTGAGGGATGAGGCTGATGAGCCCTTTTCATACTAGAAGCTTTTATCTTCCTAAAACTCACCCCAACGACCTCAAGTAGGCCTTTTATCCAACCTCTAGGGAGACAATATCAACCTGCTGTTAGTAATAAGAAGATAAGGATTAAGGAGAAAGTGAAATTTCAAATCCCCCCAAAGGAAAAAGTAGATTACCTACTGTATTAGTTTACCTGGGCTGCCCTAAGGAGGTACTACAAACTGGGTGTCTCAGAACAACTGAAATGTCTTCTTTCATAGTTCTAGAAGTCCAAGATGAAGGTATGAGTAGGACCAGGCTCCCTCTGAAGGGTCTAGGGGAGAATCTGTTCCAGGCCCCTCCCCCGGCTTCTGGTGTTTGCTGGCGATCCTTGGCACTCCTTGGTCTGTAGACACATCACTCCCATCTCTGCCTCCATTGTCACATGGCATCTCCCTGTGTGTGTGTGTCTCTTCTACTCTTCTTACAGGGACACCAGTCGTATTGGATTAGGGGCCCCCCTACTTCAGTCTGACCTCATCTTAACTAATTACATCTGTAACAACCCTATTTCTAAATAAGGTCACATTCACAAGGTACCAGGGGCTAGGACTTCAACATATCTTTTCAGGGTACACAATGCAACCCACACTCCTACAAAAGGGCAAAACCAGATTTTCACAGAGCTGTCAATGGTGACAGACACAAGAGAACAGCGGAGAATCACTTAAATATTTTGAAGGAAAAGCATTTGAGCCTAAAACAGCGTATCCAGCTTTGTGACGGAAACTAAATTATTACTTAACATAATAAGTAACATTATTCTCATACATACATGATTTCAAAGAATTTATCCCACAAAGTCCTCTTTGAGAAAATCCTTGAGTTGTTGACTCTGGTAAGAAGAAGAAGAAGAAAAAGAAGGCATCCGGAAGAAAGCAGAAAGATACAACAAGTAGGGATCAGGTTAAAATTTAGCAAAAGAAAAAAAAAATGTTGTCAAAAAATCATCAACTGGGGCTTCCCTGGTGGCGCAGTGGTTGAGAATCTGCCTGCCAATGCAGGGGACACGGGTTCGAGCCCTGGTCTGGGAAGATCCCACATGCCGCGGAGCAACTAGGCCCGTGAGCCACAACTACTGAGCCTGCGCGTCTGGAGCCTGTGCTCCGCAACAAGAGAGGCCGCGATAGTGAGAGGCCCGCGCACTGCGATGAAGAGTGGCCCCCGCTCGCCACAACTAGAGAAAGCCCTCGCACAGAAACGAAGACCCAACACAGCCATAAATAAATAAATGAATAAATAAATAAATAAATAAAAATTTAAAAAAAAAAAATCATCAACTGTAACTGAGTCCAAGCTCGTACTGCTCGCCACACGGCAGGCCAATAAATCAGGAGACGAGGTGTCAGGGCAAAGAATAGTGACTTTATTAGAAAAGCCAGCAGACCGAGAAGATGGCATTTGCCCCATCCCAGGGCTGACTTTGGCCAGTGATGACCACCAGTGAGCTGATGAGAGCTGGATTCCAGCCACTCACAGCCTTTCCTGCCATGTACCCTTCCCCCACTCCTCCCGAGCCCCTCATATACCCCTTCCCAAGAACCCCTCTCCAAGGCTCTGCTTCCAGGAACTTGGCCTGAGGCACGAGGAACCTAATTTTTTTTTTAAACATTTTAAAAAATTTATTTATTTTATTTATTTATTTTTGGCTGTTTTGGGTTTTCACTGCTGCATGCAGGCTTTCTCTAGTTGCGGCGAATGGGGCTTCTCTTGTTGTGGAGCATGGGCTCTAGGTGCGTGGCTTCAGTAGTTGTGGCACGCAGGCTCCGTAGCTGTAGCTCGCGGGCTCTGAGCACAGGCTCAGTAGTTGTGGCGCACAGGCTTAGTTGCTCCGCGGCATGTGGGATCTTCCTGGACCAGGGCTCGAACCCATGTCCCCTGCATCGGCAGGTGGATTCTTAACCACTGCGCCACCAAGGAAGCCCAGGAACCTAATATTTTGGACTCATTGTGTAATAGGGAAGAACAAATCTAACTCCATATTGGATCTGTTTCTTTTACTTTAACCTTTGTATTCTATTGCTTTTGCTTCCAGTTAAGAATGTTGCCTGTAGCCTGAAATATACAGGATAGCCCCCTCTCAAGGCTCTGACCTTTAAGAGTATAATACTTTTGCATTCATATAGAGATAAAAAGTTGCATAACAGACAATAACATTTGTCTCCTTGGAGGTTTGTGACCTGACCTACCTGGACAGATGAAAGAACAAAGGATTCCTGCACCAAGAAGTTTCCAACAACCAGCCGCCTTCCCTCTCCTTTTAATATAAAAGAAGCCTGAATTCTAACTGGGACATCAGTCTGCCATCCTCTCGGTCTGCTGGCTTTTGTAACAAAGTCACTATTCTTTGCCCCGACACCTCCTCTCCTGATTTATTGGCCTGTCTTGTGGCGAGCAGTACGAGCTTGGACTCGGTAACAGTTGATGATTTTTGACAACATTTTCTTTTCACTCTGGAGCCGAGAAGCTCAGCCCCAAGACCCTCTCCCAGCTCTGTGGGCCTGAGAAGACCACCCTCCCCCAGAAGCAGTTCACCCCTTGCTTTGATGCCAGCACTGTGTTTGAGGGGCTTGTGAGATCCCCAGATCCCTTACAATCAATACCACACTCAGAAGGTCATCAGGGGCCGCCAGTCTTGGGGGAGGAGGTCTGGGGTGCAGCCCTCCCGAGCAGGGGGTCTCACTGTGGATGCAAAGACGCAACCATCTTCAAAGATGCTCACATATTTCATTTTAAGAAAATGGAACCAACTTGTTTCTGGCAAGCTGAGCACACGTGGACATTTCTTCATGAACCCCAGTCGGCCGATCTGCCAAAGTTAAAGACGTCAGAGGAAACAGAAAACTCACCCACACTCACAGCCAAAGATGTCATGAACATCCAAGAAACGCAGGGAGGGTTCAACCAGCATTGCTCAGTCTCATGGTCAAGAAAAAGGTGGGCTTCTTTCTCACTCTGGTAACAACTGCTTTCCTCCGAATTGTCCCCCCAAAATGGTATCAGACTTCTCAAACGCACGCGTGCACACGCACACATGTGCACACGCACACGCGCCCGACCTGTGTCCCAGGAGAGCGTGTCCCACTGGAGGCGGCCATGCACATGCAGCTGCGAGTCCAGACACAGTCTGATTGGGGCTGCACACTCGGGTCCCAGCACCTGCCCTGCTGGGAAATGACCAAAGCTGAAAGCAGGCTGAAATGGAGACTCTAGTTAAAGAAAGCTGGCCTTTTGTTCCTCAGATAATTTGAGGGCAAGATATGATTTTTTGTCTGAGTATATTTATGGTATTTTTCCATTTGAAAAAGCATTAACAAAGGAAAAGGAAACAATGCTAAGAAACACCATTTCCGTTTTCAAGGGGGGGTGGGAATCCCTTTTAGAGGGGCTGTGCCCAAATCTGTAAATAGCCAACCTTGGAACGAACACAAAGGAAACCAATGTACGTGCCTACGTGCCTACGTGTGAGTGGGGGGCAGGGGATCCTGACCTTCCAGAACTTCCCCATCCCTTGTGGTGGAAGGAAACCATCTACAGCTTGAGGGCTGCAGACCTGACAGGAGCCCAGGCATAAGGAGCTGCTCCTGGGGCCCAGGTAAGACCCTGTCCCACCACCATGAGCTTGCGGGCACGTGCGCGCACACACACACACACGTTACATACACTTGTTTCACTGTGTTCCTTTCCACTGCAGGAAAGGAACAAGCAGAGGCTGGGGGCACAGTGTAAGGGACACTTGCTTTACACTGTCTATCTCTTTGTGCCTTTTGTGTGTGTGTGTGTGTGTGTGTGTGTGTGTGTGTGTGTGTCCTTCGGATGAACTGTTGTCTTCTAAGAGATTCTGGCTCTACTTCCTAATCTCCAGCAAGAACCCACTCTCCTTCTGGAACACAGCATGCCCTCCCCTCCCCGCCCACTCCGACACACACACCACATACAGTACACACACCACCCACACACCACGCACCCCACGGGCATGTGCACACACCCCCGGCCCGTAGGACACCTCCCGCAGAGTTTCTGAACCCAGGTGCTGGCAGGGCTCAGCTTGCAAAACAGGTCAAAGTCAGGTCACGATGCACCCTCGGATGGGACAGCAAGGGCCCTGCCGAACAAATCTCCAGGGTGCAGCGCCATCTAGAGGCTCCTCTGTGGCACTATTTCCCAACTCAGGTGGAAAGGGAACGCCAGCGCTTGGCGTCGTGAAGGGTGGGGGGGCCTGGGATACAGAGGAAGGCGCCGCGTTTCCTAGGAGGACTGGGGGCTGGGACTGCCCCTTCGACGTGCTGGCCGGGCCACCAAGGCAGCCGGATGTGCTCCACACGCCTGCAATTTTGTGGCTCCACCCTTTTATATATTTATAACTCCTCCTTTCACACACATGCACACACATCTTTACATTTTTTTTTGAATTATAAAAGTAAAGCATTTGAAAAGAGGCCAAATGTCTTCAGTCATCGAAAAATGCAAACTAAAATCATACACTCCCACCCGAATGCTCATAGGAGGAACACTAAGTATTGGTGAGACCGTGAAGCAGCTAGACTCACACCACACACATCGGGGCATAAACCCAGTCACTGGCGAAAACTATGTAGCGCTTACCTGTGGAAGTCGGGCCCGGGCAGCCCTTGGCTCTGCAGTCCCTCTCCTGCTGTACTCCTAACGCTCAAGCGGTCGTTCAGACCCGCTGCCCCCTCCCAGGTGGATGAAACGAGGGTCTGGAGGACTTCAGCCCCCTCGCTGGGCCCTTCATCCCTGCAGGGGAAGGTCCCCCCAGGTGCAGTGGCATCGCGGGTGTGGCTGGCCCCCTCCACCTGTCCTCTCTCCATCCCCTTTCGAGGCAGCAGTCCTCCACCAGGGACGGTTTGGCCCCCAGGGCGTCTGGAGACATTTCCGGTTGGCAGCACTGGGGAGGACGTGCCTCTGGCTTCTAGTAGGTGGAGGCCAGGAACGCTGCCCGACATCTTCCAGCGCACAGGCAGGCCCTCACCATCGGAGGCCCATCTGGCCAAAATGCCAGTAGCATGAGGTTGAAAAACGCTGCCTGAAACGCCCGACTGTGGAGTAGTGGTGTAAATTATTACTGCTTTTACATAAATGGACATTTTAGCTAAAAGTTTAGAATAAAAAAATTCTAAGTAGAATTAAGCAGGACATGGTTATAATGTAAATACATTCAGCCTGTATCGAAAAGGACAAAGCTGCAGAACGAAAAAGTCAGGGAATGAGAGCACGTGTTTTCCAGGGCTTCTGTGCAACTTTTAATACTTCCTTTGTCAGCGGCGGGGCCACTCTATTCTCCAGCTAATAGTTCTCTCCTTCACCTAAAGGCTGTTACGTCTTTGGGCCTGTGAGGGTACCCGCCTCCAAATGCTTCTATATGGAGCCATTCAAGAAATACATTTCTGTGTATTCTTCTCTCCCCTAAAGATAGTGTCTTGCTCGACATTCTTTTTGCCTAATTGGGTAATTTGAGTGATTTAATTATTTTAACTATGAGATTGATGATTAAAAGGTCAACATAGTCAAAATGAACTAGTCATATGATCTATTATCGTCGACATTAGCCATGAAAATTGTTTCCACCCACCATGGAGTTATTAAGCATTTAACTTAATACTACATAGACTTTACTGGATGCCATGGAAGACACAAAAAACAGAAGACATGGTCTCTACATGTGAGGAATTGTGTGTGTTCATTTTTTGCCAAATGCTGTCTCGATTGTGGCTCTATTTGGTGTTTTAGAAACACTGAAGCCTCTTTCAGTAACCTTTATTTGTTGATTCACATCATTCAAATACAATCCAACAAAGTTTCCAAATTTATTCTGGCTGTTCTGCTGTTGAAGAATTAAGCATTACCCTTTGGAAAACAGTTTTGTAGAAGAAACCAAAGCCCAACAGCTCCAAACATCTCAGCAGAAACCAACATAAGGAATCAGTATAATCCTCAAGGGCTGGCCCCAGAGTAATTTAAGGAATCAATGTAGGAGAAAATCCAATCTACTCATTAATAATTTGTTTTAAATTTTAAAAGTAAGACATGTACGTCATAAACTAAAATTCCAAACAGCACCAGAAAGTATACAAAAGTTGGTCTCCCCTTCGTCTGATTTCCCAACCTCCCTACTGTCGGTTTTTTTGTGTATTCTTTCAGAAATTCTTTATGTATACAACAAACAAGCATACATATTTTTATAAATTGGGGTTGTGCTACATATTGTTTTTGCAACTTGCTTTTTTTCAACTTTTTATACATATAAAATTTACCGGAGGGAGGGGCAAGATGGCGGAAGAGTAAGACGCGGAGATCACCTTCCTCCCCACAGATATAAGAGAAATACATCTACACGTGGAACTGCTCCTACAGAACACCCACTGAACGCTGGCAGAAGACGTCAGACCTCCCAAAAGGCAAGAAAAACCCCACGTACTTGGGTAGGGCAAAAGAAAAAAGAAATAACAGAGACAAAAGAATAGGGACGGGACCTGCACCAGTGGGAGGGAGCTGTGAAGGAGGAAAGGTTTCCACACACTAGGAAGCCCCTTCGTGGGCAGAGACTGCGGGTGGCAGAGGGGGGAAGCTTCGGAGCCACGGAGGAGAGCGCAGCCACAGGGGTGCGGAGGGCAAAGCGGAGAGATTCCCGCACAGAGGCTCGGCGCCGAGCAGCACTCACCAGCCCGAGAGGCTTGTCTGCTCACCCGCCGGGGCGGGCGGGGCTGGGAGCTGGGGCTCGGGCTTCGGTGCTAGCCGGGAGGGAGTCCGGGAAAAAGTCTGCAGCTGCCGAAGAGGCAAGAGACTTTTTCTTGCCTCTTTGTTTCGCGGCGCGCAAGGAGGGGGGATTCAGAGCGCCGCTTAAACGAACTCCAGAGACGGGCGCGAGCCGCGGCTATCAGCGCGGATCCCACAGCAACAGGGACGCAGAGGGAAAAACGGAGAGACTCCCGCACAGAGGCTCGGCGCCGAGCAGCACTCACCAGCCCGAGAGGCTTGTCTGCTCACCCGCCGGGGCGGGCGGGGGCTGGGAGCTGAGGCGCGGGCTTTGGTTGGATCCCAGGGAGAGGACTGGGGTTGGCTGCGTGAACACAGCCTGAAGGGTCTAGCGCACCACAACTAGCCGGGAGGGTGCACGAGAAAAAGTCTGCAGCTGCCGAAGAGGCAGGAGACTTTTTCTTGCCTCTTTGTTTCGCGGCGTGCAAGGAGAGGGGATTCAGAGCGCCACTTAAACGAACTCCAGAGACGGGCGCGAGCCGCGGCTATCAGCGCGGACCCCAGAGACGGGCATGAGACGCTAAGGCTGCTGCTGCCGCCACCAAACAGCCTGTGGGCGAGCACAGGTCATTCTCCACACCGCCCCTCCCGGGAGCCCGTGCAGCCCGCCACGGCCAGGCTCCCGTAATCCGGGGACAACTTCCCCGGGAGAGCGCACGGCGCGCCTCGGGCTGCTGCAACGTCACACCGGCCTCTGCCGCCGCAGGCTCGCCCCGCCTCCTCCGTACCGCTCCCTCCCCCCCGGCCTGACTGAGCCAGAGCCCCCGAATCAGCTGCTCCTTTAACCCCGTTCTGTCTGGGCGGGGAACAGACGCCCTCAGGGGACCTACATGCAGAGGCGGGTCCAAATCCAAAGCTGAACCCCGGGAGCTGTACGAACAAAGAAGAGAAAGGGAAATCTCTCCCAGCAGCCTCAGAAGCAGCGGATTAAAGCTCCACAAACAACTTGATGTGCCTGCATCTGTTGAATACCTGAATAGACAACGAATCATCCCAAATTTAGGAGGTGGACTTTGGGAGCAGGATATATTAACTTTTCCCCTTTTCCTTTTTTTGTGAGTGTATATGTGTATGCTTCTGGGTGAGAGTTTGTCTGTATAGCTTTGCTCTCACCGTTAGTCCTAGGGTTAGGTCCGTCCGTTTTTTTGTTTTTTTTTTTACTTAAAAAAAATTTTTTTTCCCTAATAAATGTTTTCTTAATAATTTTTTCCTTATTTTCTATTTTTAAAAAAATTTAAAAAATTTTTTAATAAGTTTTTTCATATTTTTTATTTTAAAAAATTAAAAAAAATTTTTTTCTTAATAAATTTATTCTTAATAATTTTTTTCTTATTTTTTATTATAATTGCTTTATTTTATTTTATTTTATCCTCTTTCTTTCCATTTTTTCTCCCTTTTATTCTGAGCCGTGTGGATGAAAGGCTCTTGGTGCTCCAGCCAGGCATCAGGGCTGTGCCTCTGAGGTGGGAGAGCCAACTTCAGGACACTGGTCCACAAGAGACCTCCCAGCTCCACGTAATACCAAACGGCGAAAATCTCTCAGAGATCTCCATCTCACCATCAAGACCCAGCTTCACTCAACGACCAGCAAGCTACAGTGCTGGACACCCTATGCCAAACAACTAGCAAGACAGGAACACAGCCCCATCCATTAACAGAGAGGCTGCCTAAAATCATAATAAGGCCACAGACACCCCAAAACACACCACCAGACGTGGACGAGCCCACCAGAAAGACAACATCCAGCCTCATCCACCAGAACACAGGCACTAGTTCCCTCCACCAGGAAACCTACACAACCCACTGAACCAACCTTAGCCACTGGGGACAGATACCAAAAACAACGGGAACTACGAACCTGCAGCCTGTGAAAAGGAGACCCCAAACACAGTAAGATAAGCAAAATGAGAAGACAGAAAAACACACAGCAGATGAAGGAGCAGGGTCAAAACACACCAGACCTAACAAATGAAGAGGAAATAGGTAGTCTACCTGAAAAAGAATTCAGAATAATGATAGTAAGGATGATCCAAAATCTTGGAAATAGAATAGACAAAATGCAAGAAACATTTAACAAGGACGTAGAAGAACTAAAGAGGAACCAAGCAACGATGAAAAGCACAATAAATGAAATTAAAAATACTCTAGATGGGATCAATAACAGAATAACTGAGGCAGAAGAACGGATAAGTGACCTGGAAGACAAAATGGTGGAAATAACTACTGCAGAGCAGAATAAAGAAAAAAGAATGAAAAGAATTGAGGACAGTCTCAGAGACCTCTGGGACAACATTAAATGCACCAACATCCGAATTATAGGGGTCCCAGAAGAAGAAGAGAAAAAGAAAGGGACTGAGAAAATATTTGAAGAGATTATAGTTGAAAACTTCCCTAATATGGGAAAGGAAATAGTTAATCAAGTCCTGGAAACACAGAGAGTCCCATACAGGATAAATCCAAGGAGAAACACACCAAGACACATATTAATCAAACTATCAAAAGTTAAATATAAAGAAAACATATTAAAAGCAGCAAGGGAAAAACAACAGATAACACACAAGGGCATCCCCATAAGGTTAACAGCTGATCTTTCAGCAGAAACTCTGCAAGCCAGAAGGGAGTGGCAGGATATACTTAAAGTGATGAAGGAGAAAAACCTACAACCAAGATTACTCTACCCAGCAAGGATCTCATTCAGATTTGATGGAGAAATTAAAACCTTCACAGACAAGCAAAAGCTGAGAGAGTTCAGCACCACCAAACCAGCTTTACAACAAATGCTAAAGGAACTGCTCTAGGCAAGAAACACAAGAGGAGGAAAACACCTACAATAACAAACCCAAAACATTTAAGAAAATGGGAATAGGAACATACGTATCGATAATTACCATAAATGTAAATGGATTAAATGCTCCCACCAAAAGACACCGACTGGCTGAATGGATACAAAAACAAGACCCATATATATGCTGTCTACAAGAGACCCACTTCAGACCTAGAGACACATACAGACTGAAAGTGAGGGGATGGAAAAAGATATTCCATGCAAATGGAAATCAAAAGAAAGCTGGAGTAGCAATTCTCATATCAGACAAAATAGACTTTAAAATAAAGACTATTACAAGAGACAAAGAAGGACACTATATAATGATCAAGGGATCGATCCAAGAGGAAGGTATAACAATTGTAAATATTTATGCACCCAACATAGGAGCACCTCAATACATAAGGCAAATACTAACAGCCATAAAAGGGGAAATCGACAGCAACACAATCATAGTAGGGGACTTTAACACCCCACTTTCACCAATGGACAGATCATCCAAAATGAAAATAAATAAGGAAACACAAGCTTTAAATGATACATTAAACAAGATGGACTTAATTGATATTTATAGGACATTCCACCCAAAAACAACAGAATACACATTTTTCTCAAGTGCTCATGGAACATTCTCCAGGATAGATCATATCCTGGGTCACAAATCAAGCCTTGGTAAATTTAAAAAAATTGAAATCGTATCAAGTATCTTTTCCGACCACAATGCTATGAGACTAGATATCAATTACAGGAAAAGATCTGTAAAAAATACAAACACATGGAGGCTACACAATACACTACTTAATAATGAAGTGATCACTGAAGAAATCAAAGGGGAAATCAAAAAATACCTAGAAACAAATGACAATGGAGACACGACGATCCAAAACCTATGGGATGCAGCAAAAGCAGTTCTAAGAGGGAAGTTTATAGCAATACAAGCCTACATCAAGAAACAGGAAACATCTCGAATAAACAACCTAACCTTGCACCTGAAGCAATTAGAGAAAGAAGAACAAAAAAACCCCAAAGCTAGCAGAAGGAAAGAAATCATAAAGATCAGATCAGAAATAAATGAAAAAGAAATGAAGGAAACAATAGCAAAAATCAATGAAACTAAAAGCTGGTTCTTTGAGAAGAGAAACAAAATTGATAAACCATTAGCCAGACTCATCAAGAGAAAAAGGGAGAAGACTCAAATTAATAGAATTAGAAATGAAAAAGGAGAAGTAACCACTGACACTGCAGAAATACAAACGATCATGAGAGATTACTACAAGCAACTCTATGCCAATAAAATGGACAACCTGGAAGAAATGGACAGATTCTTAGAAATGCACAACCTGCCAAGACTGAACCAGGAAGAAATAGAAAATATGAACAGACCAATCACAAGCACTGAAATTGAACCTGTGATTAAAAATCTTCCAACACACAAAAGCCCAGGACCAGATGGCTTCACAGGCGAATTCTATCAAACATTTAGAGAAGAGCTAACACCTATCCTTCTCAAACTCTTCCAAAATATTGCAGAGGGAGGAACACTCCCCAACTCATTCTACGAGGCCACCATCACCCTGATACCAAAACCAGACAAAGATGTCACAAAGAAAGAAAACTACAGGCCAATATCACTGATGAACATAGATGCAAAAATCCTCAACAAAATACTAGCAAACAGAATCCAACAGCACATTAAAAGGATTATACACCATGATCAAGTGGGGTTTATTCCAGGAATGCAAGGATTCTTCAATATACGCAAATCAATCAACGTGATACATCATATTAACAAATTGGAGGAGAAAAACCATATGATCATCTCAATAGATGCAGAGAAAGCTTTCGACAAAATTCAACACCAATTTATGATAAAAGTCCTGCAGAAAGTAGGCATAGAGGGAACTTTCCTCAACATAATAAAGGCCGTATATGACAAACCCACAGCCAACATTGTCCTCAATGGTGAAAAACTGAAACCATTTCCACTAAGATCAGGAACAAGACAAGGTTGCCCACTCTCACCACTATTATTCAACATAGTTTTGGAAGTGTTAGCCACAGCAATCAGAGAAGAAAAAGAAATAAAAGGAATCCAAATCGGAAAAGAAGAAGTAAAGCTGTCACTGTTTGCAGATGACATGATACTATACATAGAGAATCCAAAAGATGCTACCAGAAAACTACTAGAGCTAATCAATGAATTTGGTAAAGTAGCAGGATACAAAATTAATGCACAGAAATCTCTTGCATTCCTGTATACTAATGATGAAAAATCTGAAAGTGAAATTAAGAAAACACTCCCGTTTACCATTGCAACAAAAAGAATAAAATATCTAGGAATAAACCTACCTAAGGAGACAAAAGACCTGTATGTAGAAAATTATAGGACACTGATGAAAGAAATTAAAGATGATACAAATAGATGGAGAGATATACCATGTTCTTGGATTGGAAGAATCAACATTGTGAAAATGACTCTACTACCCAAAGCAATCTATAGATTCAATGCAATCACTATCAAACTACCACTGGCATTTTTCACAGAACTAGAACAAAAAATTTCACAATTTGTATGGAAACACAAAAGACCCCGAATTGCCAAAGCAATCTTGAGAACGAAAAATGGAGCTGGAGGAATCAGGCTCCCTGACTTCAGACTATATTACAAAGCTACAGTAATCAAGACAGTTTGGTACTGGCACAAAAACAGAAATATAGATCAATGGAACAGGATAGAAAGCCCAGAGATAAGCCCACGCACATATGGTCACCTTATCTTTGATAAAGGAGGCAAGCATATACAGTGGAGAAAAGACAGCCTCTTCAATAAGTGGTGCTGGGAAAATTGGACAGGTACATGTAAAAGTATGAAATTAGAACACTCCCTGACACCATACACAAAAATAAACTCAAAATGGATTAAAGATCTAAGTGTAAGGCCAGACACTATCAAACTCTTAGAGGAAAACATAGGCAGAACACTCTATGACATAAATCACAGCAAGATCTTTTTTGACCCAGGTCCTAGAGAAATGGAAATAAAAACACAAATAAACAAATGGGACCTAATGAAACTTAAAAGCTTTTGCACAGCAAAGGAAACCATATACAAGACCAAAAGACACCCCTCAGAATGGGAGAAAATATTTGCAAATGAAGCAACTGACAAAGGATTAATCTCCAAGATTTACAAGCAGCTCATGCAGCTCAATAACAAAAAAACAAACAACCCAATCCAAAAATGGGCAGAAGACCTAAATAGACATTTCTCCAAAGAAGATATACAGATTGCCAACAGACACATGAAAGAATGCTCAACATCATTAATCATTAGAGAAATGCAAATCAAAACTACAATGAGGTATCATCTCACACCGGTCAGAATGGCCATCATCAAAAAATCTAGAAACAATAAATGCTGGAGAGGGTGTGGAGAAAAGGGAACACTCTTGCACTGTTGGTGGGAATGTAAATTGATACAGCCACTATGGAGAACAGTATGGAGGTTCCTTAAAAAGCTACAAATAGAACTACCATACGACCCAGCAATCCCACTACTGGGCATATACCCTGAGAAAACCATAATTCAGAAAGAGTCATGTACCAAAATATTCATTGCAGCTCTGTTTACAATAGCCAGGACATGGAAGCAAGCTAGGTGTCCATCATCGGATGAATGGATAAAGAAGATGTGGCACATATATACAATGGAATATTACTCAGCCATAAAAAGAAATGAAATGGAGGTGTTTGTAATGAGGTGGATGGAGTTAGAGTCTGTCATACAGAGTGAAGTAAGTCAGAAAGAGAAAAAGAAATACAGTATGCTAACACATATATATGGAATCTAAGGGAAAAAAAAAAAAAGGTCATGAAGAACCTAGTGGCAAGATGGGAATAAAGATACAGACCTACTAGAGAATGGACTTGAGGATATGGGGAGGGGGAGGGGTGAGATGTGACAGGGTGAGAGAGTGTCATAGACATATATACACTACCAAATGTACCATAGATAGCTAGTGGGAAGCAGCCGCATAGCACAGGGAGATCAGCTCGGTGCTTTGTGACCGCCTGGAGGGGTGGGATAGGGAGGGTGGGAGGGAGGGAGATGCAAGAGGGAAGAGATATGGGAACATATGTATATGTATAACTGATTCACTTTGTTGTAGAGCAGAAGCTAACACACCATTGTAAAGCAATTATACTTCAATAAAGATGTTTAAAAAAAAAAAAAATTTACCGTATTAACCATTTTTAAGTATACGGTTCAGTGGCATTAAGTGCATTGACATTGCTGTGCAAGCATCACCACCATCCATCCCCAGAACTCTTTTCATCCTGCAAAACTGAAACTCTGTCCCCATTAAACAACAACTTCTCACTCGTCCCCTGGCACCCACCATTCTACTTTCTGTCTCTATAAATCTGACTACTTTAGATGCCTCATATAAGTGGAATCATACAGCATTTGTCTCTTTGGGGACTGCCTTATTTCCCTTAGCATTATGTCATCAAGGTTCATCAAGGTTGTAGCATGTGTCAGAATTTCCTTCCTTCCTTTTTAAAGCTGAATAACATTCCATCGTGTGTATAGACCACAGTTTGCTTATCCATTCTTCTGTCTGTGGATACGCGGGTTGACTCTACACTTTAGCTACTGTGAATAAATAATGCTGCTATGAACATGAGTGTACAAATATCTCTTCAAGACCCTGCCTTGAATTCTTTCAGGTATATAATCAGAAATGGAATTGCTGGATCATATAGTAATGCTATGTTTAATTTTTGGAGGAGCTGCCAAACTGTTTTCCTCGGAGGCTACACAACTTTACATTCCCTCCAACAGTGTACAAGGGTTCCAGTTTCTCCATATCCTCGCCAACACTGGTTATTTTTTTTATAGTAGCCATCTTAATGGGTACAAGGTGGAATCTCATTGTGATTTTAGTTTGCATTTCCCTAATGACCTAAAGATTAGTGATGTTGAGCATCTTTTCGTGTGCTTATTGGCCATTTGTATGTCCTCTGTTCACATTCTGTGGATTAGAGCTTAGTCACATGGCAACATCTAACTGCAAGGAAGCCTGGGAGATGCAGTATAGTTCGGTTTGCATTAGCTATCTATTATGCCTAATAATGTTGCCATTGATTTAGTATCTCAAAACTAAACATTTCTTAGCTCGCAGTTCCTGTGGGTCAGGAGCTTGGGCACAGCTCAACTGGGTCCTTTGCAAGGTTGCAATTAAGGTGTTGGCTAGGGCTGCAGTCTCCTCTGAGTCTGGACTAGGGAAAGATCTGCTTCTGGTTGTTGGCAGAATACAGCCCCTTGCAGCTGTAGAACTGAAGGCTTCAGTTTCTTGCTAACTACCCCATCAGAAGCTTCCCTCAGTTCCTAGGAGCCACGTTCAATTCTTCGTCGTATGGGATTTCCTCAAAGCCAACAAAAGAGAGAGAGAGTCCAGCAAGATAGGTGGTGCAATCTTACATACATCATCACATGCACACAAGCATGTGTGTCCTGCTACCTTTGCCATATTCTATGGTTAGAAACAAGTTGCATGCCCTGCCCACACTCAAGGGGAGGAGACTATGCCAGGGTGTGAACATCAGGGATTGTGGGCACCATTCTAGAGTCCTACTGAGGCCTCCCTAGTATTCCACGGCAATGGAAGAAAGAATACAGATTTCAGAGGACACTGGCTATCAGCCCACGCCACATTAGGTTGCAAATATTTTTCTTAGCAATGGAAAATTGCTAGGTTGAAGATTAGCTTCATATTTTAATTTGATGGTTACTTTTTGGTTGATATTTTAAATTTGTTTATGGTACCTTGACATAACAAAATCTTTCAAATTGCATGAAGTCAAATGTATCAATATTTTCCTTTACAGCTTCTGAATTTTGTCATGATTTGTGTCATGTCATGTAAGACCTCCCCCCTTCCAAGATTATATAAAATCCCATTCACATTTTCTCCTAAAATAACTCATTATTATGGCCAAGCATCCCATTTGGGGGAATTTTTCTTCACTACTAATGTAATTTGTTTATGTAAACTATTTTGCTGCTGACTTGCTTGAAAAGCTATTTGTTCACAATTTTGCTAATCAGTGACTTTTTAAGGGGAAGAAGTAGGATTTCAGCAAATTATTTTCACCCTTTAATATACAAGTCTTAGTGTGGTTCTAAGATAAGCAATAAAATTTCATGGGAAGCTCTTTTTTGGTGCAAATTCAGCATTATTCACATGTAGTCACTGATACTGTTTATTCCAGTTCTGAGTTCTCAGCCTTACTTGAACAGGGCATGACTTTATGTGCTCTGGGTTGTTTACCCTCACAGGTCACTCTTTTGCTGAGTGTTTACTTCCAATAGAAAATAATGATTGTGCCAATAGTATTCACTCAGATAAAGTCACCTGCCTCTCAAACAGAGGCTAAATCGTTTGGGAAATCATAAAGAAACAGAGTTTCCTTCTTTTCCTTTAGCAAATATTTAGTGCACCCCCTACTCTGAGCAAAGCAAACTATCCAAAGTGGGTAGCTGCTAGCAAAAAAATACTTTGAAAAATTGCCACCGGCAAAGGAACCCCATAATTTAGTTCTACAGATTCTACACTCGTGATAATAGTATAATAGCCCAGCATTCTTCAGACATCCAAGTAGCATGAGACCTTCAAGCATGGCCACCTTAGGCCCTGGTGGCTTGAGTGGAGAATAAAAGGATGGAAAGAAGAGACCAGTGAGTGGAGAATAAAAGGATGGAAAGAAGAGACCAACGTCTCCTGCATCTCTGTGTCTGTGACAGTTTTTGCATCTGCAATACTCATTATTTTGCCAGGCCCAGAACTGATGTCCATAAAGGCTTGTGTAGTAGATACAAATATCTGTTGATAAATGCAGGTGTAACTCTTCATTTCTCTGTAGCTCAGCATAATTTCCACCAATCGAATCCGGGTCCCCTGACTTTCCTGAGTTGCAGCTGAGTTCAAGGAGAAGTTCATGGTTCCCTGGTGTTGGAGAGGGGCTCGGGGGGGTCATCTGTCCATGCTTGCCCCTGCTGAGGTGGCCTCAGGCCCACCCATCCTGCTGAGTCAGGCCCCTCTCCCCGGCCCAAGGCCCCCAGGGCCCGGCTTTCTGTCCGGGTCTCTCCCACCTGCTCCCACTCAGTGGTCTGTACAGAGGAGTACTTTCTGACGCCCCCCAGGGTTGGCCCAGACCTGACTCCAGTTGTTTCTTTCTGCGGTCCCCTCCCTTCCCTGAGACAAAAAAAAACCTCACCTGAGTGAAGGATCAGAGGGCAAAAAGGAAAACATCAACTGATATTTCCAAATCATATGCTGCTACACTTGTCAGATAGGCTGACACACCACAGGGAGATTCAGACCCAAGAGCAAACTGGACCATCAACCTACCGTAATGCAGAAAACTCCTTTTTAAAAAAAGGAGGCTATACATTGTTGCTTAACAATGCAAGGCTAAGTAAGCATTGATTTGGTTAAGTGTGATTAAAGTTAGCTTTCAAGAGACACTAAAAGCTTATTATTTTAAATTACGACATAGACTCATAGCTTTACCAGAGCTGTAGCCATGTTAATACTGGTTTAAACAAGAAAGACTTTTCTTTTCTGTCACATCCGGTCTGGGTGCTGGGTCTCTCTGTCTCATCGCTCCATCAGTCCTGGGGGTGGCTTCAGCCGTGGCATCCAAACTGGCTAAGTACCACCATGGCCACCTGCCTGCTGGTAGAAGAGAAAAAAGGGAAGGGTGTCACTCCTGGGAGTTGCATCTAATGCTGCCTCCCCTTGGTCACACCCAGCTTCAAGGGAAGCTGGGAAAGGTAGTCCTTAGGTAGCCCCAAAACTGGGGGTGTCATTACTGCAGAAGATGGGACAGTGGCCAGTAAAGGACAATTAGCAATCTGTGATGCTCTTCTATAATAAAACAGCTACTTTGTAAAAATGCTATCCATCCTTCAAAGCCTAGATCAGACATCTCCTCCCTCATCAGTTCTCTGAGCTAAGTGACTCCTTCCCCCTCCAAACTATACCCACACCATTCATGTGGCAGTTACCCTCAAACAGTCTCCTTCCCACAAGCTGACCCCTAAACCTCCTCTATGTCCCGACATGGCAGCATCCACCTCTGACAGCACCCACCAGGGGAGGAAGGGCCGCCTTTCCCCACCACGTAAAGGCCCTGTTTATTGAGTTTGTGGCAACAGACCCCTTCTATTACCCCCCAGCATCCATTCAACACACACACACTCACACACTCACACTCACACACTTCTCTGCTAACAACCCCCCATGTCTTCAGCAAGCCCCTGCCCAGTGCTGGGGGAGCCATGATGGGTCTAGACCCGTCTTGGCAATTTCTTTCCACTCTGATGTCCAGATGTGGCCACGTGACCTGGTTCTGGCCAGTGAGATGTAAGGGGACATTCCCTCCAGGGGCTTCTAGGAAATCTGTTGTTTTCCAGCAAAAAGGGTGCAGCCTTGGCTGCCAACACCCTTCCCCCTTTTCCTTCCCTCTTCCTCTGGCCTCTGTCCTGGAGGTACTTTCTGGAGACGCAACTGCCTCTGCAACCACGAGTGGCCAAGGCAACGGGCTGCAAGGGCAGAGCCAAAAGAGTAACATGGGTCCCTGAGCCCCTGCAGCAGCCCATGACCAACCCACTCGGATCGCTTGATAAACAGGACTATTCCATTAATCAGGCTAAGAAGAAATGCACTATCACGCCACAAAAAGACATGCGTGTTGCTTATTACTGAGCGAAAGAAGTCGATCTGAAAAGTCTGCACACTGCACCATTCCAACTCATGACGTGCTGGAAAAGGCCAAACTATGAAGACAGTAAAGAGATTAGTCTCCAGGGTCTAGGGGGAGGGAGGCATGAAGAGGTGGAGCACAGAGGATTTTTAGGTACTGAAAATTCTATTCTATGTGATTCTCTTTTTTTTATCAGAGTATAATTGCTTTACAATGTTGTGTTAGTTTCTGCTGTACAATGAAGTGAATCAGCTATATGTATACCTATATCCCCTCCCTTTTGGATGGACCTCCCTCCCACCCCCCTCATCCCACCCATCTAGGTCATCACAGAGCACCGAGCTGAGCTCCCTGTGCTATACAGCAGGTTCCCACTAGCTAGCTGTTTTACACATGGTAGTGTATTTATGTCAAACCTCATCTCCCAATTCGTCCCACCCTCCCCTTCCCCGCCCTCCACATGTCTGTCCTCTACGTCTATGTCTCTATTCCTGCTCTGCAAATAAGTTCAACTGTTCATTTTTCTAGATTCCACATACATGCGTCAATATACGATATTTGGTTTTTTCTTTCTGACTTACTTCACTCTGTCTGACAGACTCTAGGTCCATCCACATCTCTACAAATGACCCAATTTCGTTCCTTTTTATGGCTGAGTAATATTCCATTGTATATATGTACCGCATCTTCTTTATCCACTCATCTGTCGTTGGACATTCAGGTTTTTTCCATGTCTTGGCTATTATAAATAGTGCCACAATGAACATTGGGGTAAATGTGTCATTTTGAATTATGCTTTTCTCAGGGTATATGCCCAGTAGTGGGATTGCTGGGTCGTATGGTAGTTCTATTTTTAGTTTTTTAAGGAACCTCCTCCATACTGTTTTCCATAGTGCTTGTATCAATTTACATTCCCACCAACAGTGCAAGAGTGTTCCCTTTTCTCCACACCCTCTCCAGCATTTACTGTTTGTAGATTTTTTGATGATGGCCATTCTGACTGGTATGAGGTGTTACCTCATTGTAGTTTTGATTTGCATTTCTCTAATAATTAGTGATATTGAGCATCTTTTCATGTGCCTCTTGGCCATCTGTATGTCTTCTTTGGTGAAATGTCTATTTAGGTCTTCTGCCCATTTTTTAATTGGGTTGTTTGGTTTTTTGATATTGACCTCCATGAGCTGTTTATATATTTGGAGATTAATTCTTCGTCCATTGCTTTGTTTACAAATATTTTCTCCCATTCTGAGTGTTGTCTTTTCGCGTTGTGTATGGTTTCCTTTGCTGTGCAAAAGCTTTTAAGTTTCATTAGGTCCCATTTGTTTATTTTTGTTTTTATTTCCATTACTCTAAGAGGTGGGTCAAAAAAGATCTTGCTGTGGTTTATGTCAAAGAGTGTTTTTCCTATGTTTTCCTCTAAGAGTTTTATAGTGTCCAGCCTTACATTTAGGTCTTTAATCCATTTTGAGTTTATTTTTGTGTATGGTGTTAGGTAGTGTTCTAATTTCATTCTTTTACTGAAAGATGTAAAAGGCAGCTGTCCAGTTTTCCCAGCACCACTTATTGAAGAGGCTGTCTTTTCATCATTGTATATTCTTGCCTCCTTTGTCATAAATTAGGTGACCATATGTGCATGGGTTTATCGCTGGGCTTTCTATCCTGTTCCATTGATCTGTATTTATGTTTTTGTGCCAGTACCATATTGTCTTGATTACTGTAGCTTTGTAATATAGTCTGAAGTCAGGGAGTATGATTCCTCCAGCTCCGTTTTTCTTTCTCAAGATTGCTTTGGCTATTCGGGGTCTTTTGTGTTTCCATACAAATTGTGAAATTTTTTGTTCTAATTCTGTGAAGAATGCCATTGGTAGTTTGATAGGGATCGCATTGAATCTGTAGATTGCTTTGGGTAGTATAGTCATTTTCACAATATTGCTTCTTCCAATCCACGAACGTGGTATATTTCTCCATCTATTTATGTCATCTTTGATTTCTTTCATCAGTGTTTTATAGTTTTCTGAGTACAAGTCTTTTGCCTCCTTCGGTAGATTTATTCCTGGGTATTTTATTCTTTTTGTTGCAATGGTCAATGGGATTGTTTCCTTAATTTCTCTTTCTGATTTTTCCTCCCTCCCTCCCATGGTCCTAGGACCCACATGGCCCGGAGGGGGCCTCAGAGGGCGGAGGACCCGGCCCGGGAGCCCAGCAGGCTTCCCGGAGCCCGACTGGGCAGGGAAAATGCTAGGCGCACTCCCCCCTGATCCTTCAAGCCCCCGAGGGTCCCTCCAGGAGTGGGAACCCCTCCCTTCTCCCAGCCACTCCTCAGGGGTGCTGGTCCTGTCCAGCCTCCACTTCTTGTCCCCTCTCCCTCCCCCCCATGTCCTACCCAGTTGCTCGGGGGTTCCTCCCATCTCCTTGGGCGTTGAGGTCCCCCACCGGCATCCAGCAGGTGCCCTAGGTGTGGGGAGACACAAATTCCGCATCCTCCCATGCCCCATCTTGACTCCGCCCCTCTATATGATTCTACAGTGGTGGATACATGTCACTGTACATTGGTCTGAACCCACGGAATGTACAGCACCCAGAGTGATCCCTAATGTAAACTATGGAGTCTGGGCGATGATGCCATGTCAATGCAGGTTCATCCATTGTAAAACGTCCCCCTCTGCTGATGGGCGGTGACAGGGAAGGAGGCTGCACGTGTGGGAACGGGGGGTAGATGGAAGACCTCTGTACCTTCTGCTCAATTGTACTGTGAACCTAAATTTGCTCAAAAAAATAAACTCTATTTATTGAAAACAAATGTTTATGACTATTCATCCCTGTTTGCTTCCACCTCTGCCATCAGGTGTTCTGATACGAGCAGCCAGATGTGCTTCCATCTGACACGAGCTGCAACCTGCCTTCTCTCCACCCTGGTGTGAATTCACAGAACCCACCAATCCCCTCCCCAGGCGGAAGGGCCGGGAAACAACCCGCCTGAGTCCACCGTCACCCCGTCTCCCTTGGCCAACCCCCTCATCTTGGTGGCCGGGGATGGCCCTGGGTTTTGTGGACGAGAGCTGGGATCCAGGCTGGAGCAGACCCAAGAGACCAGACAGCTCCCAGACCACAGCCTCGGGTCTCGTGACCACGTGAGTCCAAGGTGACCCAGGACTCCCTTCGCAGGGAGATCTGAACTCTTGGGATGCTCCACGCTGGCCTTAGTTCTGTGATGGATGGATTAGCCCGCTGGGCTGCAGGCTCCCAAAGGGCGGGCCCAGGACTGGGCCGGGCATCACATCAGTGTCCGTTAAACAATATCAAGTCCCTATTGAAATCCTGCCGTGGCCTCAGACAAAGAAGAGAGCTCCCAGCAGGCCAAATGGAAGCCACCAGGGAGAACACGGAAACTGTCACCGTCCATGTCACCGTGGATCCGGCCTCTTGAGCCTGCAGCCACTCCAAAGAAAACCCACATTGATGGCTCGAAAGCAGAGCCCCGTGTGGGGTGCAGAGCTGCCTGGAAGGAAGCCCAGCAGACACAGACAATTTATGGTTCCCGAGGGGGCAGCTGGGAGCCAGCCTCTTCAGAGGTGGCCGCGGGAGCATGTGGGGTCACATATGGAAACAATCTCGGCGGGGGCGGGGAGAAGCTGGCCTCTGGAGATGTGGCCGGGCGGGGCGCGCAATTAACCCAAGAGGAAGCCTCGTTAACGGGCCGGCAAAACAGCACACGCAGCCCCGGGGTCCAGGAAGGAAGAAAACGCCTCGCGTTCCAGCAACTCCTAGGTCAGACGTCTCAAAAAGGGACAGTGCAGAAATCCATGCACTTTGAGTTTTGATAAACGTCACCATCTGAGACCCATGCAGACCAGCATCGAGGGGGATGTGACGGGGCTCAGTTTGGAACAGGCGACGGTGGACAAGGACATTCTGTTCTGGGAGACCCCTCGGCTGTCCCATTCCCTAGTGACCGTTGCCCCGCAGAAGAAACTGAGGCAGCAACTGAAACATCCAAAACAACTCATCCTTGAGTTTCTCAGCCAACAGGCTTCCTCACAGATCAATTTCTCCTCGGGAACAAAAATTCCTGAATCTTAAGAATAATAATGTCTCCGGGGCTGGATGTTCCAGCACTGCTGATAAAGAACAGCGTCTTCCAGGAAAGGATCACTTTTTCATCTTTGGTAATAATGAGCTAGAGTCGCATAAAAATTTCAAGAGAAAAAAAGTCCCTAAAAATATATTTTAAAACAGTCAACAGACATTTTTATAAAGGTCCGATGCCTACAGATTTGGGGGGCATGTTTTTGATTGCTTCCGGGTCTTCGAAGAAAGAACAAAGAGTATTACTGATACGTAGACGTATTTAAGAAGAGCAGGTGACCAGCTCCAGGTTCAGCAGCCGAAGTGAAGAATCTTTGTGGGGCAATACTGCCCCCTGGTGACCAACTTTTACTTAACTATGTCAGGACGTTAACCTCTGGAAACCGACACAGATTTGTACAATCTGCAGGAAGATATTTTCACCCCTGGTTAACGCTCTTGTACTCCTGAAGGAGGCGGGCAGATACAGCACCACCTCTAAGCAAGGAGAAATTTGATTTAACAACAGTGTCATCAAAGAGTCACAATGGCGTTCCCAGGACAACTTTAGAAAATGTGGACTGCTGACATGGTGAAGAAGGCCTCACACCTCCAACCCAGCTGGTTTTTTTTTTGCTTTTTTTTTTTTAACATTCCCCACAAATAAGGGAGCTGCAAATGCCTGAGGGATCTAAAGTGTAAATTCCTTCCAGCCCATATAACTTACCTGCTGGATTGTTTGCTGTAAGGACAGACTGCTGTTCAAAACATTTCCAGCGATTCTTAAGACTGTGCAAAGAGCATTCACTGTGGTCATGTTGTTTGTTTGTTTGTTGTTTTTTGTTTGTTTTTAACTTTTTATTTTATATTGGAGTAGAGCTGATTAACAATGCTGCGTTAGTTTCAGGTGTACAGCAAAGTGATTCAGTTACCCATATACATGTATCTATTCTTTTTCAAATTCTTTTCCCATTTAGGTTATTACATACTATTGAGCAGAGCTCCCTGTGCTAGACAGTAGGTCCTTTGGGGTTGTCCATTTTAAATATAGCAGCGTGTACATGTCAACCCCAAACTCCCTAACTGTGGTCATTTTTGCCCTGTGAATGATGGGTAGTCACCCCTATGGCACTTAATCCTCATCTTCACCAAATATTTATCCTATTCACCAGGGACTTAACTGAGCATCTACTCTATGCCAGTGTCGCTGGGACGCCACGCTCAGCTGAGTCCGCCCACCAGCAGAAGCTGCAGCACTGAGAGCTTATGAGAGAGGCAGGATCACAGCCCAGCCCACGACCCCTGAACCCAGAGTCTGAATCTGCATTTCGACAAGATCCCCACATGGTTGAAGTTAAGCGTTTGGGATGCTCTGCGGAGGGGGGTGGGGGGTTCCCAGGTGTGAACAAGCTTCAGAATCATCTGGAAGGCGTGTTAAAACACAGGCTGCTGGGCCCGACCCCGGGGTGTCTGACTCAGTGGGTCTGAGGTGAGCCTGAGAATTTCCAGGTCTAACAAGTTCCTGGGTGATGCTGGTGATGCTGGCCTGAAGACCACGCTGGTTCTCCAACTCGGCTGCCTGTTGGCATCTTCTGGGAGTTGTAGAAAATAACGATACCTGGGTCTCACCTCCAGAAACGAATGTAAATAGTGTGGTGTGTGGCTTGGGCATCAAGCATTTGAAAAGCTCCCTGGGTGATTCTAAAGGCAGCAAAGTTTGGGAACCCCTGTTCTTTGTTTTGTTGTCTCTTAACCATTTTTTTATTGAAGTACAGTTAATGTACAATGTTGTGTTCCTTTCAGGTGTACAGCAAAGAGATTCAGTTATATATATATGTATATGTGTATATATGTATTGTATATGTGTATTTTTTCAGATTTCTTTTCCATTATAGGTTATTACAAGATATTGAATGTAGTTCCCTGTGCTATAGAGTAGGTCCTTGTTGTTTATTTTATATATAGTAGTATATATTCGTTAACCCCAAACTCCTAATTTATCTCCCCCACCCCCTTTCCCCTTTGGTAACCATCAGTTTGTTTTCTGTGTCTGTGACTCTATTTCTGTTTTGTAAATAAGTTTCTTTGTATCATTTTTTTAGATTCCACATATAAGTGATATTATATGATATTTGTCTTTCTCTTTCTGACTTACTTCACTTAGTATGATAATCTCTAGGTCCATCCATGTTGCTGTCAATGGCATTAGTTCATCCTTTTTTATGGCTGAGTAATATTCCATTGTGTATATGTACCACATCTACTTTATCCATTCATCTGTCGATGGACATTTAGGTTGTTTCCATGTCTTGGCTATTGTGCATAGGGCTGCCATGGGGAACCACTGTCCTAAGTGATAAAATGGGAGAAATTAGAAATCCTTTATCATCAAGTTTCACTAAGCTCCATGATTTTTTGATGAAAATATTTCGATGGCTTGCTAAGGGCCCTCCAGGAACCTACATATACCTCTTTGAGCGATAACACAGGACAAAACATAGTGTTAGCAATAGAGGGCAGTGTGCAGTGTTTGCCATAATTTCCCACTATTTTCAGTTATAATGTATGCAACAGCTGTGTTTCATGCACTGCATGCTGTGGTCCTCACCTTTTTAAGGTGGCAGGTGAAGGACAGGCAGAAGGTTTTACTGGTGTGTCCCTGGATCATCACCTGGATCAATGCGGCCTCTTTTCTGGAACCATAGAATAATGGGCAAGGTTTGTCTTCCTGACTGAGAACCCTGCAACAAAGAAATAGATATGACCAACCCTACGTCACAGAAGAAGAGGTGCAGGAAGAGTAACTGTCCAACATCACTTAAAGTAGCACAATTAGCCTGCAGGGCTGATGGGTGGGCATAAGGCTACTGGGCTGAGGACAGAACACTGTGGAAAGGCTTCGAGCTAGAAATCAGAGGGCTTGGCTCTGTGAGCTCTTGGGCAATGTAGACCAAGCCCCTTGGTCTCCCCAAACTTCTATTTAATTACTCATAAAATAGTGTTAAGAACTGTCACCTAGCTCCCTAGGCTGATGTGGAAAGCATGTGGAAAACGTCTGTGGAAACATTTTGTAATTGAGAGAGCATCAATAAAGTGTTTTCTGACTACACAGAGGCAATTAAGTTAAAATAAACACACAGCACATGAAACATAGCTGTTGCATACATTTTAACTAAAAATAGTAGGAAATTATATACTGCATATTTCCTTAACAATCACTTTTCCCTTACAGTTTAGAAGGTCTTTGGGGGAAATTGTTCAATGGCAATAAGTTTCCAGAAGGTGGTCCAGGATAGTTTGCTTCATTAATTTCTTCATTCAACAAGATTTTATTGAATGGCATCTGTGTGCCAAGTGAAGTGATGTGTCCTTTATTCTTTGTAAATATCTTTATGACGATAACATTCAAAATATTTATGGGGAAATACATACAGAAAGTTCTGTGTAAAACAAGATACAGTTATTTTCCTCCTTCCAAGAACCCATTCAAATGAAAGCAAAGGATATTTAAAAGCAATAAACCCATAAAAGCATTAAGCATTAAGTTGAGACCTCTCACGGTAGAAATGAAGCAGACAAATGGTTTTCCCTCCCAGTAAATCCTCGTGAAAGGGAATTTATAGGAATATAGTTCACGTAGACGGGGTGTGATTTCAGATAAGAGGTCTAAAGAATGCAACAGGAATGGAGGGCAAAGAAAATGTTAAATGAGTGGGGAGATTTCAGTGACCATCAGTTATATAAATTGGTAGTAATAATAACCACTGGGTTTTTTAAATTTGTACAGGTAGACCTAAAACCCCATTTGATAGTCACATAAGTCAGGAGCATGAATAGGCTGAATGTTTCCTAAGATCTGTGTATTATCTAGGAGAAGAGTAAAGGTTTTCATAAATTTTAAACAATAACTTAATTTTTTATGTTGTAATTTCTAAAGTAACCACTAAAAGAATAAAAACAGACAGTATAATTTACAAACCAGTGAATGGGGAAAAAATGGAACGATATAAGGAAAAACTCATTAGATCCCAAAAAAGGCAAAAAAAAAAAAAAAAGAGAGAGAGAGAGAGAGAGAGAACACGGACAGCACAAAATAAGATGGCAGAAATAATCCAAATATAACAATTACATTAAGTATAAATGCAGTAAATGTCTCACTTAAAAGGTCGAATGTTCATTGCAGCACTATTTACAATAGCCAGGTCATGGAAGCAACCTAAATGCCCATCAACAGACGAATGGATAAAGAAGTTGTGGTACATATATACAATGGAATATTACTCAGCCATAAAAAGGAACGAAATTGAGTCATTTGTTGAGACGTGGATGAATCTAGAGACTGTCATACAGAGTGAAGTAAGTCAGAAAGAGAAAAACAAATATTGTATATTAACGCATGTATGTGGAACCTAGAAAAATGGTACAGATGAGCCGGTTTGCAGGGCAGAAGTTGAGACACAGATGTAGAGAACAGACATATGGACACCAAGGGGGGAAAACTGCGGTGGGGTGGGGATAGTGGTGTGCTGAATTGGGCGATTGGGATTGACATGTATACACTGATGTGTATAAAATTGATGACTAATAAGAACCTGCAGTATAAACAAACAAACAAAACAACTAATACTAAACTTTCATTGGGTTATTTGTATGGAAATATGTTAATATAAATGTTTCAGACATTACATGAAATTTCTAAAAATCTTATATGTTCTGGTATAATGTTATAAGTCATAATCCTAGTTATTACTTTAAAATGTATATCTCAGAAATAACTAATTTTCTTGTCAACTGCATTATTATGAACTTTCATCCAATCCTTAACCGTGGTCATTTTTAAGTCTTTTGTCATTTACAGACAGTTCTGGGTGTACTCTGATGCTTTTGTAAATATGTTCCTATAAAAGGGTTTCATCTTCAGGAAATTCATGGAAAAGACTCTGACAAGTACAGGTTTCTGGTACCTGACTGTACTGCTGAACTGAATGAATAAGCATTTTCAGAACTCTAATGAAAAACTGATGAGCTCATAAAAGTGCTAACAAAAGATCAAGATGAAAAAAAAAAAATTAATTACATGGGACTGAGTGAACTGATGAGGATGAGTATAATTTTTGTGACTTTCTGGTTGAATTTAAAAAAAGAAAAAATCCCACAAGAACTCAGAGGCAAAGAATATACAAATCAATTTTCACTGCAAAGTAAAGGAGCTGTTGCAGTGGAGGATTACTGGACTGAATGTCAATATTATGACATAGTATGAGTGTGTTTCATGTTTGGTAATTGCAATCATTGTTGCTTTTGTTGTCGTCATCCATGTACAATGCTTGGTGTCAGTCTATTTATCTCTTGTAAAAATAAAATACAGTGTGTGTGAAAAAAAAAAAAAAAAAAGGTCGCCCATTTTTTTTAATCCAATTTACAAGAGATGCAGGGAAAATATATATTTATATACAAACACTAAGCAAATACTAACCAAAAGAGAGTGAATACCACTAATTAATATCAGATGAAATAATATAATTCAGCCTTAAAACAGAAGGGAATTTTGCCTTTTGCAAAAGTATGAATGGACTTTGAGGGCATTATGCTAAGCAAAATAAGTCAGAAAGAAAAAGACAAATGCTGTATGTTCTCACTTTTATGTGGTATCAAAAAAGCCAAACTCAGAGAAATAGCGAGTAAAACAGTGATCACCAGGGGCTGAGGTTGGGAGAAATAGGAAATGTTGGTCAAAGAGTACAAACTCCCAGCTTTAAGATGCATACATTCTGGGATCAAATTTACACACGGTGACTCTAATGAACAATACTGTATGATATACTTGAAAGTTGCTAAGAGAGCAGATTGTAAATATTCTCACTACACACACACACACAAAAAAGTGTAACAAGTGAGGGGATAGATGGGTTGACTAACCATTTTTGTGGTAATTATTTGCAATATATACATGCAGAAATCATCACATTGTACACCTTGAACTTACATGTGTTGTATGTCGACGATATCTCAGTAAAACTGGAGGAAAATAAAAATATAAATAAATAAAAGTAGTGGGTGAAGGACTTCCCTGGTGGCGCAGTGGTTAAGAATCCGCCTGCCAATGCAGGGGACATGGGTTTAAGCCCTGGTCTGGGAAGATCCCACATGCCACGGAGCAACTAAGCCCGTGCACCACAACTACTGAGCCTGCGCTCTAGAGCCCACGAGCCACAACTACTGAGTCTGTGTGCCACAACTACTGAGCCCGCGTGCCAGAACTACTGAAGCCCGCACGCCTAAAGCCCGTGCTCCACAACAAGAGAAGCCACCGCAATGAGAAGCCCGTGCACCAAAACGAAGAGTAGCCCCCGCTCACCACAACTAGAGAAAGCCCGCGGGAAGCAACGAAGACCCAATGCAGCCAAAATTTAAATAAATAAATAAATAAAGGTAGTAGGTGAAAGTTAAAAAATATGTATCAGATAAAATATAATTTTAGAAAGTATTTCCTCTAAGATCAGGAATGAGACAAGGATGTCCACTCTCACCACTATTATTCAACATAGTTCTGGAAGTCCTAGCCACGGCAATCAGAGAAGAAAAAGAAATAAAAGTAATACAAATTGGAAAAGAAGAAGTAAAACTGTCACTGTTTGCAGATGACATGATACTATACATAGAGAATCCTAAAACTGCCACCAGAAAACTGCTAGAGCTAATTAATGAATATGGTAAAGTTGCAGGATACAAAGTTAATGCACAGAAATCTCTTGCATTCCTATACACTAATGATGAAAAATCTGAAAGAGAAATTATGGAAACACTCCCATTTACCATTGCAACAAAAAGAATAAAATACCTAGGAATAAACCTACCTAGGGAGACAAAAGACCTGTATGCAGAAAACTATAAGACACTGATGAAAGAAATTAAAGATGATACCAACAGATGGAGAGATATACCATGTTCTTGGATTGGCAGAATCAACATTGTGAAAATGACTATACTACCCAAAGCAATCTACAGATTCAATGCAATCCCTATCAAATTACCAATGGCATTTTTTACGGAGCTAGAACAAATCATCATAAAATTTGTATGGAGACACAAAAGACCCCGAATAGCCAAAGCAGTCTTGAGGGAAAAAAACGGAGCTGGAGGAATCAGACTCCCTGACTTCAGACTATACTACAAAGCTACAGTAATCAAGACAATATGGTACTGGCACAAAAACAGAAACATAGATCAATGGAACAAGATAGAAAGCCCAGAGATAAACCCACGCACCTATGGTCAACTAATCTATGACAAAGGAGGCAAAGATATACAATGGAGAAAAGACAGTCTCTTCAATAACTGGTGCTGGGAAAACTGGACAGCTACATGTAAAAGAATGAAATTAGAATACTCCCTAACACCATACACAAAAATAAACTCAAAATGGATTAGAGACCTAAATGTAAGACTGGACACTATAAAACTCTTAGAGGAAAACATAGGAAGAACACTCTTTGACATAAATCACAGCAAGATCTTTTTTGACCCACCTCTTAGAGTAATGGAAATAAAAACAAAAATAAACAAATGGGACCTAATGAAACTTCAAAGCTTTTGCACAGCAAAGGAAACCATAAACAAGACCAAAAGACAACCCTCAGAATGGGAGAAAATATTTGCAAACGAATCAACGGACAAAGGATTAATCTCCAAAATATATAAACAGCTCATTCAGCTCAATATTAAAGAAACAAACACCCCAATCCAAAAATGGACAGAAGACCTAAATAGACATTTCTCCAAAGAAGACATACAGATGGCCACGAAGCACATGAAAAGATGCTCAACATCACTAATTATTAGAGAAATGCAAATCAAAACTACAATGAGGTATCACCTCACACCAGTTAGAATGGACATCATCAGAAAATCTACAAACAACAAATGCTGGAGAGGGTGTGGAGAAAAGGGTACCCTCTTGCACTATTGGTGGGAATGTAAATTGATACAGCCACTATGGAGAACAATATGGAGGTTCCTTAAAAAACTAAAAATAGAATTACCATATGACCCAGCAATCCCACTACTGGGCATATACCCAGAGAAAACCGTAATTCAAAAAGACACATGAAAGATGGCGGAGTAGAAGGACGTGCTCTCACTCCCTCTTGCGAGAGCACCAGAATCACAACTGGCTGCTGGACAATCATCGACAGGAAGACACTGGACTTCACCAAGGAGGATACCCCACGTCCAAGGACAGAGGAGAAGCCACAGTGAGACGGTAGGAGGGGCGCAATCAGAGTAAAATCAAATCCCATAACTGCTGGGTGGGTGACTCACAGACTGGCGAGCACTTATACCACAGAAGTCCACCCACTGGAGTGAAAGTTCTGAGCCCCACGTCAGGCTTCCCAACCTGGGGGTCCGGCAACGGGAGGAGGAATTCATAGAGAATCAGACTTTGAAGCCTAGTGGGAATTGATTGCAGGACTTCGACAGGACTGGGGGAAACAGAGAACCCACTCTTGGAGGGCTTACACAAAATAGTGTGTGCATCGGGACCCAGGGGAAGGAGCAGTGACCCTGGGGGAGACTGAACCAGACATAACTGCTGGTGTTGGGGGGTCTCCTGCAGAGGCGGGGGCTGGCTCTGTTTCACCGTGGGGACAAGGACACTGGCAGCGGAGGTTCTGGGAAGTACTCCTTGGCGTGAGCCCTCCCAGAGTCTGCCATTAGCCCCACCAAAGAGCCCGGGTAGGCTCCAGTGTTGGGTTGCCTCAGGCAAAACAACCAACAGGGAGGGAACCCAGCCCCACCCAGCAACAGTCAAGTGGATTAAAGTTTTACAGAGCTCTGACCGCCACAGCAACAGTCAGCTCTACCTACCTCCAGAGCCTCCCATCAAGCCTCTTAGATAGCCTCAACCACCAGAGGGCAGACAGCAGAAGCAAGAAAAACTACAGTCCTGCAGCCTGTGGAACAGAAACCACATTTACAGAAAGATAGACAAGATGAAAAGGCAGAGGGCTATATACCAGATGAAGGAACAAGAAAAAACCCCAGAAAAACAACTAAATGAAGTGGAGATAGGCAACCTTCCAGAAAAAGAATTCAGACTAATGATAGTGAAGATGATCCAGGACCTTGGAATAAGAATGGAGGCAAAGATTGAGAAGATGCAAGAAATGATTAACAAAGACCTAGAAGAATTAAAGAACAAACAAACAGAGATGACCAATACAATAACTGAAATGAAAACTACACTAGAAGGAATCAATAGTAGAATAACTGAGGCAGAAGAACGGATAAGTGACCTGGAAGACAGAATGGTGGAATTCACTGCTGCGGAACAGACTAAAGAAAAAAGAATGAAAAGAAATGAAGACAGCCTAAGAGACCTCTGGGACAACATTAAACGCAACAACATTCGCATTATAGGGGTCCCAGAAGGAGAAGAGAGAGAGAAGGACCAGAGAAAATATTTGAAGAGATTATAGTCGAAAACTTCCCTAACATGGGAAAGGAAATAGCCACCCAAGTCCAGGAAGCGCAGAGAGTCCCATACAGGATAAACCCAAGGAGAAACACGCCGAGACACATAGTAATCAAAGTGGCAAAAATTAAAGACAAAGAAAAATTATTGAAAGCAGCAAGGGAAAAACGACAAATAACATACAAGGGAACTCCCATAAGGTTAACAGCTGATTTGTCAGCAGGAAGTCTACAGACCAGAAGGGAGTGGCATGATATACTTCAAGTGATGAAAGGGAAGAACCTACAACCAAGATTACTCTACCCGGCAAGGATCTCATTTAGATTTGATGGAGAAATCAAAAGCTTTACAGACAAGCAAAAGCTAAGAGAATTCAGCACCACCAAACCAGCTCTACAACAAATGTTAAAGGAACTTCTCTAAGTGGGAAACACAAGAGAAGAAAAGGATCTACAAAAACAAACCCAAAACAATTAAGAAAATGGTCATAGGAACATACATATCGATAATTACCTTAAACGTGAATGGATTAAATGCTCCAGCCAAAAGACACAGGCTTGCTGAATGGATACCAAAACAAGACCCATATATATGCTGTCTACAAGAGACCCACTTTAGACCTAGGGACACATACAGACTGAAAGTGAGGGGATGGAAAAAGATATTCCATGCAAATGGTAATCAAAAGAAAGCTGGAGTAGCTATACTCATTTCAGATAAAATAGACTTTAAAATAAAGAATGTTACAAGAGACAAGGAAGGACACTACATAATGATCAAGGGATCAATCCAAGAAGAAGATATAACAATTATAAATATATATGCACCCAACATAGGAGCACCTCATTACATAAGGCAATTGCTAACAGCTATAAAAGAGGAAATTGATTAGTAACACAATAATAGTGGGGGACTTTAACACCTCACTTACACCAATGGACAGATCATCCAAAATGAAAATAAATAAGGAAACAGAAGCTTTAAATGACACAATAGACCAGATAGATTTAATTGATATTTATAGGACATTCCATCCAAAAACAGCAGATTACACGTTCTTCTCAAGTGCGCACGGAACATTCTCCAGGATAGATCACATCTTGGGTCACAAATCAAGCCTCAGTAAATTTAAGAAAATTGAAATCATATCAAGCATCTTTTCTGACCACAACGCTATGAGATTAGAAATGAATTACAGGGGAAAAAGCATAAAAAACACAAACACATGGAGGCTAAACAATACGTTACTAAATAACCAAGAGATTACTGAAGAAATCAAAGAGGAAATCAAAAAATACCTAGAGACAAATGACAATGAAAACACGACAACCCAAAACCTATGGGATGCTGCAAAAGGAGTTCTAAGAGGGAAGTTTATAGCTATACAAGCCTACCTAAAGAAACAAGAAAAATCTCAAGTAAACAATCTAACCTTACACCTAAAGAAACTAGAGAAAGAAGAACAAACAAAACCCAAAGTTAGCAGAAGGACAGAAATCATAAAGATCAGAGCAGAAATAAATGAAATAGAAACAAAGAAAACAATAGCAAAGATCAATAAAACTAAAAGCTGGTTCTTTGAGAAGATAAACAAAATTGATAAGCCATTAGCCAGACTCATCAAGAAAAAGAGGGAGAGGACTCAAATCAATAAAATCAGAAATGAAAAAGGAGAAGTTACAACAGACACCGCAGAAATACAAAGCGTCCTAAGAGACTACTACAAGCAACTTTATGCCAATAAAATGGACAACCTGGAAGAAATGGACAAATTCTTAGAAAGGTATAACCTTCCAAGACTGAACCAGGAAGAAGCAGAAAATATGAACAGACCAATCACAAGTAATGAAATTGAAACTGTGATTAAAAATCTTCCAACAAACAAAAGTCCAGGACCAGATGGCTTCACAGGTGAATTCTATCAAACATTTAGAGAAGAGCTAACACCTATCCTTCTCAAACTCTTCCAAAAAATTGCAGAGGAAGGAACACTCCCAAACTCATTCTATGAGGCCACCATCACCCTGATACCAAAACCAGACAAAGACACTACAAAAAAAGAAAATTACAGACCAATATCACTGATGAATATAGATGCAAAAATCCTCAACAAAATACTAGCAAACAGAATCCAACAACACATTAAAAGGATCATACACCACGATCAAGTGGGATTTATCCCAGGGATGCAAGGATTCTTCAATATACGCAAATCAATCAATGTGATACACCATATTAACAAATTGAAGAATAAAAACCATATGATCATCTCAATAGATGCAGAAAAAGCTTTTGACAAAATTCAACACCCATTTATGATAAAAACTCTCCAGAAAGTAGGCATAGAGGGAACCTACCTCAACATAATAAAGGCCATATATGACAAACCCACAGCAAACATCATTCTCAACGGTGAAAAACTGAAAGCATTTCCTCTAAGATCAGGAACGAGACAAGGATGTCCACTCTCACCACTATTATTCAACATAGTTCTGGAAGTCCTAGCCACGGCAATCAGAGAAGAAAAAGAAATAAAAGGAATACAAATTGGAAAAGAAGAAGTAAAACTGTCACTGTTTGCAGATGACATGATACTATACATAGAGAATCCTAAAACTGCCACCAGAAAACTGCTAGAGCTAATTAATGAATATGGTAAAGTTGCAGGATACAAAGTTAATGCACAGAAATCTCTTGCATTCCTATACACTAATGATGAAAAATCTGAAAGAGAAATTATGGAAACACTCCCATTTACCATTGCAACAAAAAGAATAAAATACCTAGGAATAAACCTACCTAGGGAGACAAAAGACCTGTATGCAGAAAACTATAAGACACTGATGAAAGAAATTAAAGATGAAACCAACAGATGGAGAGATATACCATGTTCTTGGATTGGAAGAATCAACATTGTGAAAATGACTATACTACCCAAAGTAATCTACAGATTCAATGCAATCCCTATCAAATTACCAATGGCATTTTTTACGGAGCTAGAAAAAATCATCTTAAAATTTGTATGGAGACACAAAAGACCCCGAATAGCCAAAGCAGTCTTGAGGGAAAAAAACGGAGCTGGAGGAATCAGACTCCCTGACTTCAGACTATACTACAAAGCTACAGTAATCAAGACAATATGGTACTGGCACAAAAACAGAAACATAGATCAATGGAACAAGATAGAAAGCCCAGAGATAAACCCACGCACCTATGGTCAACGAATCTATGACAAAGGAGGCAAAGATATACGATGGAGAAAAGACAGTCTCTTCAATAAGTGGTGCTGGGAAAACTGGACAGCTACATGTAAAAGAATGAAATTAGAATACTCCCTAACACCATACACAAAAATAAACTCAAAATGGATTAGAGACCTAAATGTAAGACGGACACTATAAAACTCTTAGAGGAAAACATAGGAAGAACACTCTTTGACATAAATCACAGCAAGATCTTTTTTGACCCACCTCTTAGAGTAATGGAAATAAAAACAAAAATAAACAAATGGGACCTAATGAAACTTCAAAGCTTTTGCAAAGCAAAGGAAACCATAAACAAGACGAAAAGACAACCCTCAGAATGGGAGAAAATATTTGCAAACGAATCAACGGACAAAGGATTAATCTCCAAAATATATAAACAGCTCATTCAGCTCAATATTAAAGAAACAAACACCCCAATCCAAAAATGGGCAGAAGACCTAAATAGACATTTCTCCAAAGAAGACATACAGACGGCCAAGAAGCACATGAAAAGACGCTCAACATCACTAATTATTAGAGAAATGCAAATCAAAACTACAATGAGGTATCACCTCACACCAATTAGAATGGGCATCATCAGAAAATCTACAAACAACAAATGCTGGAGAGGGTGTGGAGAAAAGGGAACCCTCTTGCACTGTTGGTGGGAATGTAAATTGATACAGCCACTATGGGGAACAATATGGAGGTTCCTTAAAAAACTAAAAATAGAATTACCATATGACCCAGCAATCCCACCACTGGGCATATACCCAGAGAAAACCGTAATTCAAAAAGACACATGCACCCGAATGTTCATTGCAGCACTATTTACAATAGCCAGGTCATGGAAGCAACCTAAATGCCCATCAACAGACGAATGGATAAAGAAGTTGTGGTACATATATACAATGGAATATTACTCAGCCATAAAAAGGAACGAAATTGAGTCATTTGTTGAGACGTGGATGAATCTAGAGACTGTCATACAGAGTGAAGTAAGTCAGAAAGAGAAAAACAAATATTGTATATTAACGCATGTATGTGGAACCTAGAAAAATGGTACAGATGAGCCGGTTTGCAGGGCAGAAGTTGAGACACAGATGTAGAGAACAGACATATGGACACCAAGGGGGGAAAACTGCGGTGGGGTGGGGATAGTGGTGTGCTGAATTGGGCGATTGGGATTGACATGTATACACTGATGTGTATAAAATTGATGACTAATAAGAACCTGCAGTATAAACAAACAAACAAAACAACTAATACTAAACTTTCATTGGGTTATTTGTATGGAAATATGTTAATATAAATGTTTCAGACATTACATGAAATTTCTAAAAATCTCATATGTTCTGGTATAATGTTATAAGTCATAATCCTAGTTATTATTTTAAAATGTATACCTCAGAAATAACTAATTTTCTTGTCAACTGCATTATTATGAACTTTCATCAAATCTTTAACCGTGGTCATTTTTAAGTCTTTTGTCATTTACAGACAGTTCTGGGTGTACTCTGATGCTTTTGTAAATATGTTCCTATAAAAGGGTTTCATCTTCAGGAAATTCATGGAAAAGACTCTGACAAGTACAGGATTCTGGTACCTGACTGTACTGCTGAACTGAATGAATAAGCATTTTCAGAACTCTAATGAAAAACTGATGAGCTCATAAAAGTGCTAACAAAAGATCAAGATGAAAAAAAAAAAATTAATTACATGGGACTGAGTGAACTGATGAAGATGAGTATACTTTTTGTGACTTTCTGGTTGAATTTTAAAAAAGAAAAAATCCCACAAGAACTCAGAGGCAAAGAATATACAAATCAATTTTCACTGCAAAGTAAAGGAGCTGTTGCAGTGGAGGATTACTGGACTGAATGTCAATATTATGACATAGTATGAGTGTGTTTCATGTTTGGTAATTGCAATCATTGTTGCTTTTGTTGTGGTCATCCATGTACAATGCTTGGTGTCATATTTTTAAAAAAAAAAAAAAAGACACATGCACCCGAATGTTCATTGCAGCACTATTTACAATAGCCAGGTCATGGAAGCAACCTAAATGCCCATCAACAGACGAATGGATAAAGAAGTTGTGGTACATATATACAATGGAATATTACTCAGCCATAAAAAGGAACAAAATTGAGTCATTTGTTGAGACGTGGATGGATCTAGAGACTGTCATACAGAGTGAAGTAAGTCAGAAAGAGAAAAACAAATATCGTATATTAATGCATGTATGTGGAACCTAGAAAAATGGTACAGATGAGCCGGTTTGCAGGGCAGAAGTTGAGACACAGATGTAGAGAACAGACATATGGACACCAAGGGGGGAAAACTGCGGTGGGGTGGGGATGGTGGTGTGCTGAATTGGGCGATTGGGATTGACATGTATACACTGATGTGTATAAAATTGATGACTAATAAGAACCTGCAGTATAAACAAACAAACAAAACAACTAATACTAAACTTTCATTGGGTTATTTGTATGGAAATATGTTAATATAAATGTTTCAGACATTACATGAAATTTCTAAAAATCTCATATGTTCTGGTATAATGTTATAAGTCATAATCCTAGTTATTACTTTAAAATGTATATCTCAGAAATAACTAATTTTCTTGTCAACTGCATTATTATGAACTTTCATCAAATCTTTAACCGTGGTCATTTTTAAGTCTTTTGTCATTTACAGACAGTTCTGGGTGTACTCTGATGCTTTTGCAAATATGTTCCTATAAAAGGGTTTCATCTTCAAGAAATTCATGGAGAAGACTCTGACAAGTACAGGTTTCTGGTAACTGACTGTACAGCTGAACTGAATGAATAAGCATTTTCAGAACTCTAATGAAAAACTGATGAACTTATAAAAGTGCTAACAAAAGATCAAGATAAAAAAAAAATTAATTACATGGGACTGAGTGAACTGATGAGGATGAGTATAATTTTTGTGACTTTCTGTTTGAATTAAAAAAAAAAAAATCCCACAAGGACTCAGAGGCAAAGAATATACAAATCAATTTTCACTGCAAAGTAAAGGAGCTGTTACAGTGGAGGATTACTGGACTGAATGTCAATATTATGACATAGTATGAGTGTGTTTCATGTTTGGTAATTGCAATCATTGTTGCTTTTGTTGTGGTCATCCATGTACAATGCTTGGTGTCAGTCTATTTATCTCTTGTAAAAATAAAATACAGTGTGTGTGTGTGAAAAAAAAAAAGGACGGTAATAAAATGAATTTAACCTAGAAAAAGATATATATATATAATTTTAGTCAAAGGCATTTTTAGAGACAGATAAGATTGCTAGTGGAACGCCATTTTGGGGCAACGTCCCTGTATTTGACCTGGGTGTTCACGAGAATGTGTCCACTTGTGGCCGTAGGTTTATGATCTGTGCACTTTCTATACAGGGGAAGGGGGTGCTGCTCTGGCCACTCCGGCCTCAAGTCTCATTCCCTCCCCAGTGTGCCTAAAAGAGGACTTTCACAAGTCAGACTTGCACTTCGTGAAAAGACAGCATCTGTTCTGTGTCTAAGGTTTGGGATCCTAGAATCTCCCCCATGTGTCCCTGAAATGCCTTGTATTACCGCTCATTTGGCTTTGCCTAATGAAGACTGCATTTGTGTGCCAATTGCATATGATAATTAAGGGCATAAACCCCCCAAAAAAGCACTAAAAGTGAAAAATAGGCTTTTCTAGTAAAGTTAGATTTTAAATCCCTATTTATATAAAAATCCTTTTAAAGAGATATACATACAGAAAACATTCTAACCCACTGAATTTATAAGGTGATTGAAAAGTACATAATTTGTGGATTGGAGGGCCACATGCCTTGGTTCTCTTCTCATTTCATGAGCAGGAAAAGTGAGGTCAGAAAATCCAGGGCCTGAGCTCTCCTTGCAAGTCCTCCTTCCCCCCGTGAGGACATCAGGGCCTCATGGGCGAGCCCCCTATACCGAGCCCCACCATCCGTGAACAGCACTGCAGATGCCCCAGCGGGCATGGTCCTCCCTCTACAGGAACTGCAATACCAATGTGCTTCATTAACACCATTATCAACTGTGCTGTAGGTGGCTGTCTCTAGGTACCTGCCTGGAGATGCAGGAAGATGCTCAGACATCACGACAAGGACCCTCGGGAAAGCAACATGCACACTTCAGAGCCGGCTGGTTTCAACCAGCTAGGAGGGAGACCAGGGGTCTTTTGGACCCTGATGGAGGGGAGGGGAGCCCAGAGAGTGAGTGCAATCATCCTCTTCCTCCCCTGTGTTCTACCAGAGCCCAGGTTTCCAAGAAAGCAGAAGGATACCACAGAAAAAGCCTTTGCGCAGGACTAACTAAACCCAAGTTTACATCCTGACTCTGTCACCTGCTAGTTGGTGATGGACAAGTTACTTCTCTGATCTGCAGCTTTCTCAATCAAAAAAATGAGGAAACACTTACCTTAAAGAATTGTTACAAGCGTTAAATATATCTGGAATACCAGGAGCTGGGCTCATCGTAGACTCGCAGCTAAAGCAGGTCTTTCTGCTATTGGCTGATGACAAAGGGCCAGCAGACAGGCAACCAACCAGCTTTCCCGAGGGTCCCAACACCCCTTTGGGGATCTTTCCAGACTGAAGACCACTCCCCTCCAAACCCATTCCACGTCCCCAGAGCGATCCCTGCCAGCCTGCTTCTCTCTACCCAAAGGTAATAGAACTTTCTGTAACCCCAGAAATGTTCTCTGTTTCCACCGCGCAGTAACCCCATGAGGCCGCTGAGCATGGGCAATGTGACCAGAGCAGCTGAGGAACGGAACTTCTCCTCGCCTTCATTTCACTGTAAAGAGCCACATGTGACCAGTGGCTTCTGTTCGGGACCGCTGAATCTTCACGAGCTCCGCTAGCGCCACGCGGTAGCTGGAAGGGTCAGACGAATTCCAAGCGAGGGTAGCCCCGCGTTAATTAAGCAGCACATCCAGGGTGACGTCTGCACGACATGCTGCATTCCGTGGCTGGGAGTACAGACTTCGGATAAATATTTATTTTTACACTTTCATAAAGCAAGCCATCCTGATTGGACATAAAGCCAAACCCTAGCGGAGCCCAGTTTTGATTCGTTGGGTAATTAGGTCTAAAACATTTTTGTTTCTATCTCCATTGTTTCATACCCCACGTGTCCAACACGCACACGCACACACACACACACACACACACACACACACACACACACAGGCGCACACAGGCGCCCGAAACCTCACACGCTTAGCGCTTGGACGTCCCAGCATCCTCCGTCTGCCCTTCAGCTGGTGGCCAACGCTGCTAAGCGGGCGGGAGCTGGGGTTCTGAGAGCTCGAACCCTGCTCGCCGTTAAAAGCTGGGGAGAGTGCATTTGTCCTGCTTCCTTTCTCAACCCCAGGACCTGCAGGGCCTTCCAGGACTGGCCTGGGCCAGGATGTACTTCTCCGCAACCAGAGTAATTACAAGATTTCGTTTGCTTGAAAATAAACTGGTTGCCAGCCGCAAAGCGAAGCCTCCACGGTGAGTGAGCGGTCTACGCATCTGGCAACTCTGTGAGCTGAGCATGCGCGGGCGCCGTCCTGGGTCGTGGGGTCTGGAGGTGGGCAGCGCAGACTGGGTCTCTACCTTCATGAACCCTCAGGAGGGCCAGGGGGCCACAAATAAGTAATAAATTCCAGGCAGTGATTGGAGTCATCGTGAAAAATGAAGAGGGGTGGCGTGATAGAGAACGAATGGGTAGGGAGGGGTCTCAGGCTATTCCAGCCGCCATAACACAATGCCTCAGGCTGGGGGGCTTAAAGGACAGGCGTTTGTTTTCTCACAGTTCTGCAGGCTGGAAGCCCAAGGTCAAGGTGTCAGCAGGGTTGGTTTCTCCTCGGCGTGTAGACGGCTGTCTTCTCCCTGTGTCCTCACGTGATCTTTCCTCTGTGCGTGTCCATGTCCTACTCTCCTCTTCTCGTAAGGACACCAGTCAAGTTGGATTAGGGCCCATCCACAGGACCTCATTTTAACTTAATCATCTCTTTATAGACCCGTGTCTCCAAATAGAGTTACATTTGTAGGTACTGGGGGTCAAGACTTCAACACATGAATTTGGCAGGGTGTAGGGGGCCCAGAATTTCAGCCTACAGCAGGGTTTTAGATAGATGTTACTTTAGGTAGTATGGGAGGGGAAGAGGGAATCAGTTTGCTGTGACCTAGGGGTAGAAGAGATCAGGCTGACTTCTGAACTTCACCTCTTGGCGGTAACGGATGAACAGAGCTGTGGTGATCAGCCTGGTCTCTGAAGTCAATTTGCTCCATCATCCCTGTGCCTGGAGGGAGATGGTGAATCACTTCTCCCGCTGTGGAGGCCAGGGGCTGCCCGCACAGAAAGGGCTGGAGGGAGGAAGTCACAGAAAAGGCACACATACCACATTGCCCTGGACTGAGGTCTTGGAAACCATCCCGCTTCTTTGTTGCTTAAAGTCTAAAGAAAAAAACTGGCCCCAAGCAGTGCTTCGCTTTGGTTAAGTTTCCCTAGAAAATGCATGCATTTTAGTAACCTTCACTAAAAGCTCAAGGAAGGGAACTTCCAGACACACCAGAGAAAGACCTCGAATGTTGCTGTAAGGATCAGAGGAGCACTGAGGGGGCGCACAGAGAGAGGGTCACCAAGGTGCCAGAACCGTGTGCTGAACGGACACCGCAGGGTGGAGCCCAACGGTGCCCACAGGGTCCCCTCAGAACTGCAGCCCAAAGGGAATTCCCCCAACCAAGAGAAAAGGGAGAATCACTCCCAGTGGTTTTGCCACTTGGGGAAGAGGTATATGTTCATTTTGCTGGTTGGAGAGGATGACAAGCAATCAGAGTGGGGCTTCCCAAGCCCTGGGGAAACCTAAAGCTGAAATACCATCCACACATCCCCACTGCAGGGTGTGGCGGGAACCACAACACTGTTCCGAATCGCCACCTGCAGTGGTAACGGCAGCACTGAGTTCAGGGTGATTTGTATAGCAAAATCTAATGTAGTCATAAAAAAATCCCTGCACAATTCTCCAAGTTTGCTCTTCATGCACCTTCCAGCTGAAAGGAAAGGACTCTGAGGGTCTAGAGGAAGGAGGAGCTACAAGATGGAAGAAGCTGGTCCCTGAGTCACCAGGTGAAGCAGAGTCTTCCCTCCCCTCCCCCAACCCACACAGGACTGTAACATGAGCAAGAAATGAACTTGTCTGCTGTCAAGGCCCCCAGGTAAGATGGCGAGAGGGTACCCAGGATCTTTCAGACCATGAACATGGTATATCCCTCCATTTTATTTAGGTCTTCTTTAATTTCTTTCATTAATGTGTTTTAAATTTCAGAGCAGGTTGTTTGTAATATTTTCTTGTTACCCACTTAATGTTTTTAAGATCTGTAGTGATGTTCCCTCTTTCATTCCTAATTGGTAATTTGTGTCTTCTCTCAATCCAGATAAAGGCTTGTCAATTTTATTGATCTTTGCAAAGAACCCGCATTTGGTTTTTTTGTTTTTTCTGTTGTTTTTCCATGTTGTATTTTATTGATTTCCCTACTGATCTTTATTATTGCCTTCCTTCTACTTACTCAGTATTTAATTTTCTCTTCATTTTTAGCTTCCTAAGTTGGAAGCTTAGTTCACTGATTTTAGAACTGTCTTCTTTTATAACATAAGCTTTTAAAACTATAAATTTTCCATATAACCACTGCTTTAGCTACATCCCACAAATTTGAATATGTTGTGTTCTCTGTTTCATTGTTTGATGCATTTTCTAATTTTCCTTGTAATCTCTTCTTTGACTCATAAGTTAGTTAGAAGTGTGTTTAGTTTCCCCATATATTAGGATTTCTCAAATTTTGTCTGTTGTAGATTCCTAAAGTTATTTCCATTGTCATCAAAGAGCATGCTATATACAATAGTAATCTTTTTAAATGTACAGACATTTAAAATGTTTTATCATCCAGCATAGAGTTTATTTTGTAAACATTCCACGTACATTTGAAAACAAAAGGTATTCTGCTGTTGTTGGGTGAAGTGTTCTATAGATGTCAGTTTGGTCAAGTTGTTTAATAGTGCTGTTCAAGTTTTCTGTTCTTACTGTTCTACTTATTCTATCACTTACTGAGAGAAGAGTATTGATATCTTCAACTATAATTATTGGTATTTCTATTTCGTCTTTCAATTCTGTCAGTTTTTACTTTATGAATTTTGGAGCTCTCTTTTAGGTACAAATAAATTAATAATATTTCATTTCTTTCTCTTGTATTGACACTTTTATCATTATAAAATACTCTGTCTCTAGTAATATTCACTTTCTTAAAGTCTATTTTGTCTGACATTAATAAAAAATCATTCATCTCCCTTCTGATTATTGTTTATGTATTTGCCTCCTACATATTTATTCATCCATTAACTTTAACCTCTTTATGTCTTTGAACTTAAAGTGATCTCTTATAGGCAACATCTCTCTCTTTTTTCCAGTCTGTCAGTTTCTGTCTTCTGATTGGAATTTTTAGTTCATTCCCATGGTTATAAGTCTGCCTTTAGCTATTTTTTTCTTATTTGTCTCATCTTTCTCTCTCTTTTTAATCCCTGTTACTCCTGCACTTTTATATTAAACAAATATGTTTTAGTATTTCATTTTAATTCTTGTATTAGCTTTTTAAATTTTTTTAAAATTTTATTTTGTTTTAGCGCATTGGGTCTTCATTGCTGTGCAGGCTTTCTCTAGTTGCGACGAGCGGGGGCTACTCTTCATTGCGGTGCACAGGTTTCTCATTGTGGTGGCTTCTCTTGTTGCGGAGCACAGGCTCTAGGCATACGGGCTCAGTAGTTGTGGCTCGCAGGCTCTAGAGTGCAGGCTAAGTAGTTGTGGTGCAAGGGCTTAGCTGCTCCACGGCATGTGGGATCTTCCCGGACCAGGGATCGAACCCATGTCCCCTGCATTGGCAGGCGGATTCCCAACCACTGCACCACCAGGGAAGTCCCTGTATTGACTTTTTAGCTATATTTCTTTGCATTAATTTTAGTGCTTTACCTAAGTATTACAATATACATCTTTTATTTATCACCATCTATTTCAAGTTAATACTAACTTCAAATAAAATGTAGGAACTTTGCATTTATATAACTCCATTCCCTTTTGTGCTATTGTGGTCATATATATAATCTTTATATGTTAAAGCCCAACCATGTGGTATTATAATTTTTGCTTCCAATAGTCATATGTCTTTTTTTTAAAAAGTAATAGAAGAAAAATATATATTATTTCCATTTGGGGTATTCTTTAGTCCTTCTTGAATCTAAGTTACTATCCAAGTTACCATCCAATGTCACCTCTCTTTAGCAGTTCTTTTAGCACAGGTTTGCCAGCAACAAATTATGTTTTATTTTCTCTTTTTAACCTAGAAATGGTTTTATGTTTTGTCTTCAGTTTTGAGAGACGGTTTTGTTGGTTATAGCTTTTTATTTTCTTTTAGCATGTCATTAAACAGAATAGGAAATCACTAAAAAAGAATAGGAAGCCACTGTTCTTTCAAAGAAAATGCAGCAAATTCACAAAGTATTTTAGGCTTTCAATGTCTTTTGGCTTCTGTTATTTCTATGAAAACTCAACAGTAAATTATATTGTTGTTCCCTGTGTAGAATGTAATATTTTTTTTGCTCTCTTAACAATGATTTCTCGGGACTTCCCTGCAGTCCAGTGGTTAAGACACCATGCTTCCACTGCAGGGTTTTGATCCCTGGCCAGGGAACTAAGATCCCACATGCCACAGGGCATGGCCAAAAAATAGAAAAAAGTGATTTCTTTACTTCTGGCTTTTGGCAGTTTGATCATGAGGTGTTTTCTTTTTGTTCTTTGGATTAAATTATTTCTGTCATTCTATCAAATTCAGCAATTCTTTCTTCTCACATCCCAAATAAACACATGCCATGAATTTTTCATTTCAGTTAGTACAGTTTTAAGCTCTAGAATTTCCATTTGCTTCTTTTTTCCATTTCTCTGTTGAGATCCTTTATTTGTTTATTCGTTGTTGGCATAGTTTCCTTGAATATTTTGAATATATATTTTTGTAACATCTTTATTGGAGTATAATTGCTTTACAATGGTATGTTATTTTCTGCTGTATAACAAAGTGAATCAGCTATACATATACATATATCCCCATATCTCCTCCTTCTTGTGTCTCCCTCCCACCCTCCCTATCCCACCCCTCTAGGTGGTCAGAAAGCACCGAGCTGATCTCCCTGTGCTATGCGGCTGCTTCCCACTAGCTATCTATTTTACTGCTTTGAAGACTTTGTCTGCTAGGTGTAATGTCTGAGCTGACTCAGAGTAAGTTTCTATTGAATGATTTCCCTCCTTCCTTCTCTCCCTGGGTATGGAAAATACTTTACTTTTTCTTTGCCTTTCTAATAATTCTTTATTTAAAACCAGACATTGTAGGCAATGTTGCAGCAATTCTGGATTCTGTTTTGCTCTTCTGAGGGCTCTTAGTTTTAGCAGACAAGTAACTTGCCTGGATTCAACCTGCAAATCTATCTATCTCACTGTCAATGGACAGCCACTGAAATCTCTGCTCATTTTTTTTTTAAGGGGGTGGGGTCTGATTCTTAGGAGTTTCCCCTTCACCTGCATGGTTTTATAGTCAGGCAATGATTTAGGCAGAGATTATGCTCAGACACTTCAAGCCAGTAAGTCTTCCGCTCTCCGCTGCCTAAGCTATGTGTGGACTGAGGGGTGTTCTCAAAAGTGCAGTAAAGTCACACATCTCCCAGGCTTTCGATTTTTGCTAGACCTCCTGTGGTTCCCGTGTGCCTGCATTGTCTAGCAGTCAACCAGCAATGTGTGGAGAGACTTCCGTCTGTGCTCTTCCTTGGCTCTCTCACTTCCAAAATCTCACCCTTAAATTTCTAGCTGCTCTGTCAACTCCCTGAATCAAATCTGTCAAGTCCAGCTGGTAAAGTTGTAAGTTTTCCTCACCCAAGTTGGGTGAGATGGAAATGCCTCCAGACTAGAAGGCCACAGACTCACCACTCTTACCCAATGTTGTAGCAATTTTCATGGGTAAATTCTTCTCAAGTTGTTGCCTATCTTTTGTCACTTTCCAGTGACCTGAAATGATTGTCTTTAATAATTTTGTCAGTGTTGTACTTATTTTCTGCAGAGGGAAGAAGTCACTTGATTTTCTTTCACCACCATTACCAGAAATAGCCCCTAGATTTTATCTTAAATGGAATAGGAAGTTACTGAAAGGACTCAAGCTACAAAGTGACATGAATCAGCTTTGTATTCTTAAGTGTGCACTCTGAGTGCTGTGTGGGAAATCAATTGGTGGGAGAGAGTTCCAGTCAGGATGAGTTCCAGGGACAGGTCACAAGAAACACAACGCATTTAGCTAAAACAATGAAAGCGATTTGTTGTCACATAACTAAAAAGTCCAGAGGTATGACAGTGCAGTTGGGGCCAAATATTCATGATGTCTTCAGATGCAGTTGTTTCTCTGGGATGCCCCTGGGTCTGTCTCAAGCCCTCATGGTAGTGAGGTTTGTGTCAGGAGCCTACAGGCTCATGTATCGTCATTTATTTCCAAGGAGAGGGATCTTCTCTTTCTTCAACCATTGAGCAAGAGCCCTGGGCTTCTCTCTGGTTGGGTCAATATGCTCAATCTTAGACTAATCACCATAACCAAAGAATTCAACGTGCAGATGGCTTTGATTGATCAGAATCAATCCCACCCAATTCCCACATAGCTGGGAATTTCTGGATCCCATTAGTAAGGGTGGAGGGCTAAATGGAAGCTGAGGAGGCTCCAGGGTACCAGAGTGGAGAAGCCCTGATTCCGTTCTTCATTACCAGAGGTATTAGTCAGCTTGGGTGGCCATAACAAAATACCACAGACTGGGGGCTTAAACAATAAAAATTTATTTTCTCACACTTCTGGAAGCTGGAAGTCCAAGACCAAGGCATCAGCAGGGTGAGTTTCTGGTGAAGCCTCTCTCCTTGGCTTGTAGACGGCCACCTTCTTCCTGTGTCCTCACACGGCCTTTCTCTGTGCACGTGCACAGAGAAAGAGAGAGCTCTGGTGTCTCTTCCTCTTCTTACGAGGACCCCATTCTTTGTGGATTAGAGCCCACCCTCATGACCTCATTTAACCTTAATTATCCTTAGAATCCCAGTCTTCAGATACAGTCACATTGGGGGTTAGGGCTTCAATGTGTGAATTAGGAGGGGGGGGGGACACAATTCAGTCTAACATCAGACAAGAAGCAAGGCTTTGGACCACCACTGCTCTCTTCCATCCTGGCCAATATAGCTACAGAAGATCAGCAATGAGACCACACTCCAGCCCAGAGGCTTTGCAGTGGACTCCCAGGCCAACCTGGTAGGGAAAGGAGGAAGGGAGAGTCACAAAACCCAGTGATTCTAGTAAATATTCCACTCAGTTAAGACTGAAGACTTGGGAAAATAAATCTTTCTTTGGTAATGAAGGGATTAAGATAGTGGTTGTCGGTTGTGACGCAAATGCAGTGGCCGTATCCCAAGAACTGTACGTTCAAGCTCCAAACCATCCATAAGTCAGGGGGAGAAATGGTAAATGAAAATGAAAAACAAAACCTTATCTTAAAAAATAACTCATATTTTAACCCACGGAAGAAGTTATAAATATAATTGGATTTACTCTCCTACAGTGCGTCGCTGGCACGGTAACCTGAGGACTGCTCTCCACACCGTGGAAACGTGTACCCTCAGCAGCTTCCAGTCTCCCTCTCTGCACTTTCTTTCCATTTCTGCCCAAGTGCTGAGTACAGAATTATCCTTCCCTGACTATCTATAACTCCTTTTGCAGGCCTGCCCTGCAGGGCAATGGTTCTCCCTCATTGCTATGGGCTGAATTTTTGTGTCCCCCTCTCCCAAATTCACATATTGAAGCCCTAGTCCCCAGTGTGATGGTGTCTGAAAACGGGGCCTTTAAGAGGTAATTAGGGGACTTCCCTGGTGGTGCAGTTGTTAGGAGTCCGCCTGCCAATGCAGGGGACACGGGTTCGAGCCCTGGTCCAGGGAGACCCCACATGCCATGGAGCAACTAAGCCCGTGTGCCACATTACTGAGCCTGCGCTCTAGAGCCTGCGAGCCACAGCTACTGAGCCTGCGTGACACAACTACTGAAGCCCATGCGCCTAGAGCCCGTGCTCCGCAGCAAGAGAAGCCACTGCAATGAGAAGCCTGCGCACCGCAACGAAGAGTAGCCCCCACTCACTGCAACTAGAGAAAGCCTGCGCGCAGCAACAAAGACCCAATGCAGCCAAAAATAAATAAATAAATTAATTAATTTATCTTTTAAAAAAGAGGTAATTAGGTCATGAGAGTGGAACCCTCGTGATAGGATTAGTGCACTTATAAGAAGACACACGAGAGAGCTTGCTTCCTCTCTCTCTCCTTCCCTCCCTCCCTACCTCCCTCTCTCTCTCTCTCTCTCTCTCTCTGCCATATGAATATCCAAGGAGAAAACAGCCGTCTGCAAGCCAGAAAAAGAGTCTCATCATTAAACAAGCCAACTAGCATCTTGATCTCAGATTTCCCAGCCTCCAGAACTTTAAGTAAACTTCTGATTTTTAAATCAGTCTGTGGTAATCTGTCGTGCAGCCTGAGCTAAGACACTCCTCAACACAACTCCTCCTGCCCCACACAACCCCAGTCCTCAGGGCACAGAACTGTCACCCTGCCAGCCGTCCACCTAACAGGAGCCTCTTTGGCTGGAGACCTCTAAACCCAGTGGAGTCCATTCTCATTATTCATGTTAGTAATGAACTTGCCATAAACACTGGATCAGTGAGTGCTGAGCCATTGCCCTAGGGGAGATGTGAACACACTGACGGTAGGTATATAGGAATCTCACACAGATCACAATCTGTAATCATAAAAACAACTCATCCAGGCAGATCCTATTTTCCTTATTTTACAAAACAGAAAACAAAGGAGGCTCAGAAGTGTTGAGTGAGTTGCCTGAGGCCATCCCACTAATGGGTTCCAGAGTTGGGATTCAACCCCACCCAGCTGGCCCCAGAGCCAGAGCTTCTTACTCTGCACTGCACTGTCCGCTCCCGGCTCCGTCCTCTGGTCATCTCTGTACGAGGCCGAGGCAAGGAGGCAGAGCATCACTTGGTTCAGCCTCAGCGGGAAACATGTGCGTCAGGCAACTCAAATTTTTTGCTGCTCTGCGCATGGCCACACAAAGGACCAAAAAAGTATTGGGAGTATTTGGGGCTTACAAATAGATTTTAGTGACTAGGCGATTTCGCAAATACGGAATCCACAAATAATGAGGGTTGGCTGTACTTTTCTTCTACTGTAACATGTTAACAGCCTAGACAAAAGTTAGCTTTGTGAGGAAAACGTCTGCATGTGGGGCTGTTCCTGTGTTTGCTTGTTCAGAACTGGGACTCTGGGGGTCAGATCCACGCATCCATCAGGTCAGTCCCTTAAGGGCCACAAACTCTGTGAGGACAGAAACTGTCTACCTTGCCCGTTGGTGCATCCCGAGCACCTGGAAGTAAGAACATGCTGAATGGTGGACAGAGGGAGATGAATGACCAGGTTTGGAATTAGTGCTTTAATTTGGGTCTTTACGAAGATTAAACAAGATTTGCTGGGCATTCTGAACACACCCACTGAAATGAGATCCAAACCAGACATGTTTAAGAATGAAACAGAGTGGGTCTTTTTTTATAAGTCATTGGTTTGGGGTTTTTTCCCCCTAGTTATAAAAGTAATTCATGTTCAATGTTGAAAAAAAATATAAGTAAAAAAAAACTACCAAATCCCCACCACCCAAAAACAGTTCTAAAATTTAAGCAAATATTCTCCTTTCTGCCCACAGTTTTTTGCAGTTTGACTCAGGTGTGTTTTCCTCGTAGATCCCTGCACCCCGGCCTCCCTCTAGCACCCCCTGCTTCGTGCCTCAGAGAATGGATGACACGGCAGAGCTCAGAGAACAGGAGTCAAGCTGTGGCATCTTGAGTTCTAAAATGTGAGGTCTTGGGACTTCCCTGGCGGTCCAGTGGTTAGGACTCGGTGCTCCCACTGCAGGGGGCACGGGTTCGATCCCTGGTCGGGGAACTGAGATCCTGTAAGCCGCGTGGCGCAGCCAGAATAAATAAATAAATACTTTTTTGTTTTTTTAAGTGAGGTCTTGGCCTAAAGAGAGAGATGGCATTATAAGATCAGTCTGAGCTGGTCCTTCCTGGGCCCAGAGATGAGATCACAGGGGATCTGTATGCGGAGGGGCAGACAATGAGCGTGGATGTCATTGGGGTCCCTGTGTGCACCCGACTTCCAAAGCCAGGGCCACAGGGCAGAGGGAGCCTTCCCTAGGTAGGTCCCAGCCCAGCGCTCAAACCCAGAATTGGTACCAGACACGCTTACAAGTGACCTCCAGAAGGAACAGGGTGGGCCCCCCAACGTGGAGCAGAAGGGATTCCCCTCCGCGGGGTCCGGAAGCCGCCCTGAAACAGCCCTCCTGGTTCCCGGACGCCCCAGCAGGTGGGGCAGCTTCTACCCAGTGTGATGCCTCCCCGAGGCCCCCATGTGGAGACACACCCCAGGGAAGGGGCCACCTCTGAACTGATGGACGTTCAGGTCCTGTTGCTGGTGGAACGTGGGCCTAAAAGAGAAAATGCAAGCCCCGTTGCAGAAAAGTAAAGCACTTGTATAACCACTAGGGTTTGGGCAGAGATTCGCACCCACAGCTCATATATACGTTGACCCTTGCACAACTCGGGGGTTATGGGTTACCTTGCATCCCCCATGCAATTGAAAATCCCAATACTGGTCTCTCATCCTCAGAAACTAAGGAATTGATAAATGCCTCACCCAAAGGCAGGAAGCGGAAGCAGTCTGGATAGAATCAAACCCTAGCTCTTTTTTTTTTAAAATTGTGCTATGACCATTAGAAGGCTGAGGATCATATTTTTAGTGCCTAGATTTTTAATTTTTTTTTTTTTCAAAAAGACACATGCGCCGCAATGTTCATAGCAGCATTATTTACAACAGCCAAGATATGGAAGCAACCTAAGTGTCCATCAACAGATGAGTGGATAAAGAAGATGTGATAGATAGATGTGTATATATACATAATATATATATAATATATATATATATATTAGTGCAATCCCACTCCTGGGCATACATCTGGAGGAAACTCTTATACACACACACACACCCCATATACAATGGAATATTACTCAGCCATAAAAAAGAATGAAATTCTGCCACTTGCAACAACATGGATGGACCTGGAAGGTATTATGCTTAGTGAAATAAGTCAGACAGAGAAAGATAAATACTGTATGTTATCATTTATATGTGGAATCTAAAAAATAAAGCAAACAAATGAATATAACAAAATAGAAACAGACTCACAGATGTAGAGAACAAACTAGTGGTTACCAGTGGGGAGAGGGAAGCGGGAGGCAAGAGAGAGGCAGTGGTGTAAGAGGTACAAACTACTATGTATAAAATAAATAAGCTACAAGGGTATATGGTACAGCACAGGGAATATAGCCAGTATTTTATAATAACTTTAAATGCAGTATAATCTATAAAAATTTTGAATCACTATGTTGTGCACCTGAAACTAATATAATATTGTAAATCAACTATACTTCAATTAAAAATTAAAAGAAAAAACACATAAAATAAATAAGCCATGAGGATGTTATGCACAGCATAAGGAATACGGTGAATAATACTGTAATAATTTTGTGGGGGGACAGAAGGTTACTAGACTTATCGTGATCATTTCACAGTGTATGCAAATGTCAAATCACTATGTAGTATGCCTGAAACTAACAAAATATTGTATATTAACTATATTTCAATAAAAACCCTAGTTCTTTTTATTCCACACCTTGTGATCTCTAATGAACACAGACTTTTCCCCACACTTAAAGATCTGTAAATTAAAATACATTTTAATTTACAATATATTTATTGAAAATGTCTGTGTATAAGTGGACCCATGCAGTACACACACATGTATGTGACCTTCTTCCTTTTCAAAGCTGCCCTGCACTTACAAAGTGTGTTCTGATATTTCTATTCTCACTCTTGCACTTTCACAGACATCTCTGCTCCCGCCCATGAGTTCTCCAAAATCCTCCCAGAGCATCCTGCCCTCACCCTCCAAGGTCTTCCCGCACAGTGAGGTCCACACAGACAGCTCCGTTTCTAGGTAGACAGTCATACATGCCGTAGGGCTCTGCAAACATCCAGGAGCAGAACAGACGGCTTTCAGCTGAGCAGCTGGGGGCGGCTTTTGGAAAAGGCAGCATGTAGTTGAGTTTTGAAGAAAGGGGGCGATAAGGTGAGAAAGATAAGGTAGATCTAGACCGTTCAGGAGCCTGAAAGGGGACCAGATATTTGGAGTGTATCTGATAAACAAACGGCTCCCACAGAAAAAAGAACCTTCATACACTGTTGGTGGGAATGTAAACCGGTGCAGCCGCTATGGAGAACAGTATGGAGGTTCCTTTAAAAACTAAAAATAGGGCTACCATATGATCCTGCAATCCCACTCCTGGGCTTATATCTGGAGAAAACTCTCATTTGAAAAGATACATACACCCCAATGTTCATTGCAGCACTATTTACAATAGCCAGGACATGGAAGCAACCTAAATGTCCATCAAAAGAAGAATGGATAAAGAAGATGTGGTACATATATACAATGGAATATTACTCAGCCATAAAAAGGAATGAATTTGTGTCATTTGCAGAGACGTGGATGGACCTAGAGACTGTCATACAGAGTGAAGTCAGAAAGAGGAAAAACGAATATCGTATATTAATGCATATATGTAGAATCTAGAAAAATGGTATAGATGATCTCATTTGCAAAGCAGAAACAGAGGCACAGACGTGAAGAACAAACATTGGATACCAAGGGGGAAAGGGGCAGGGGTGGGATGAATTGGGAGATTGGGGTTGACATATATACACTATTGATACTATGTATAGAGTAGATAACTCTATTCAGTGCTCTGCGGTGACTTAAATGGGAAGGAAATCCAAAAAAGAGGGGATACATGTATACGTAGAGCTGAGTCACTTTGTTGTACGGCAGAAACTAACACAACATTGTAAAGCAACTATACTCCAATAAAAATTAATTTAAAAAATAAAATAAAAGCCAACTTCAAAAAAAAAAAAGAAAAACTGGGCTCCCACGTCCATGCAGATGTGGGTAGGGGAGGGGGAAATGGAGGTGCCCAGACTGAGAAGGAGACCAGCGTGGTGATACGATGAGCCTTCTGCTTACCTGAGACCCGATTCTCTCCGACGAGGCTCGTCTAAGACGAGGCGATTGGATATTTAGGAGGCGCTGAACCTGGTCAGCTAGGTAGTCTGACTGCATCGTGCACCTCCACAGACTATTGCTCCAGAAGCGCCAGAGGGCAGAGGACAAGAGAGGGGGTGGGAGCTTCAAGGAACAGCAAGACTGAAAGAAGGTTGGAGAGTTCTAAAACAGGGCAGAAGTAACCACGTTTGCTGATGGAAGGATAGCATCCCAGGGAGAGAAATAGAAACAAGATTTAGTCAAAAATCTAACCAGATCATGAGTCCAAAAGCAGAAATCCTTTTGTGATTATAAATAACATCTCAAATTTTTTAAATAAAAAAGACTGCATCTGTTTAAAGTCCAACCATTTCTGTGAACTTGCAGCCATAACTGCAGGGCTTTTTATCCTTTTCTCGGGATGCCTTTAAAGTTCACTGCAAATATGAGGATTCAGATGTAAATTGCCCTCCTTCCTTTGAAATAAATATGCTTTGAGCTATTTTGGTATCAGTCATGTTTATTATCGGTTTCACAATGTATAGATGTGAATCTACGAACAATCTCACATTTTAATATTAAGAGACGGAACAGATGGCTGAGTTATTAATATGTGTTTAAATCCAGCACTCCAGCTGCTGGAGAACGCGCGCGGGATTTCTGAGTAATCACCGGCCATGCTCAGCAGTCTGGCAGCCACATGGCAACCCGAAAAGCGGGTTGTTTTGTTATAAACATCAAAGGCCCAGGCTTGACCCGGTGGAGACACGTACCACCCAGAGCATTCACTGGAGCCAGACCACCACGGGGAACTCGGAGCCCAGGGGTCAGAGGCCGAGGCCTTGCCTGCACCTCGAGGACAGGGCCGCCGGGGTACCTGCTCCTCCTGGGGCCTCTCAACGTTGGAGGCATCCTGGGAGCAGAGAGAGAAACCCCACCTCTCCATGGGCGAGCCCAGAAGCCAGCCTGGCCGGCCAGGCCTGAAGGCAGGCTTGGTCTTGGCAGGCCGGCTGGCACTCAGCACTGGCCGTCAGGTCTACGGCCAGGCCTAGCGGGTGATGCTGTCTGGATTCAGACTCGAGGTGGTGGGTAGGCAAGCCCTGGGACGGCCACCCTGGCACTTCGGCCGCTCCTGGCTGGGCCCCAACAGCCTCATCGCAGGAGCTGACGTGCCCACCAGACGGACTTCCAAATACCCTTTTGCCGTCGAGAGCCCAGTTCTGCTGCCAGGTCTCTGATTGGCGGTGTATCTTACCCTTCACTAAACACCTGCAGACATCCTCAGCCTGGCAGTGTCTGAGCCACAGCCTACACGGCCTCTAATTCCCTTTCCACTAGGACCTGAGACTTGGACCCTTGCTCTGTCTGCCCAGCCAACTGCCCATGGTTTTCAAACTGTTGCAGCAGGAAACGGGTTCCTACAGAGACTGCTGTGTTCAGACCAGGGAGGAACATCAGGAGAGCCAGGCCCGGAGCTCTGAGCACGTGGCCCGCAGGCACCTGTGATGGGAACCCTCAGGCAGAGCTTGGAGAGGCCACCACTGGGCAGCCTTGCCCCGTGTCACCCTGGCCTGGCCAAAGGCCGCCACCCGGCGTCCAAGTGCCCCAGCTGTGGCTGAGCTGGAGCTGCCAAGGCTAGGAGCCTAGTTCTTCTGGACCGTTTCCCCCCCCCAGCAAGGTGGAGCCCAGGCTCCGGTGACGGCAGGGCTTCCGGTCTGCTGGGTGGTTCCAGCCGTGAGGCCCCGGGGACCTCGCCTCCCCATCCCCGGGGCAGGGCAGGTTGTCAGGACTGAATCCACTCCTTACCAGGGCCCGAGGCTGTTCTACTCAACTCTTTTGTATTGTCAACTAGGCTCTTCCTAGGCCTGTTTCAAGAGTGATATGGTATCAGGAAAGGGATAACTTAGGAGGTTGGGATAAACATATACACACTACTATATACAAAATAGATAACCAACAAGGACCTACTATATAGAACAGGGAACTATACTCAATATCTTGTAATAACCTATAATGGAAAGGATCGAAAAAAGAAGATATATAGATATATATAGATAGGAATCACTGTGCTGTACACCTGAAACTAACACAACATTGTAAATCAACTATCAATATATTCCAAAAAAATTTTTTTTAAAAAATAAACAAGGGACTTCCCTGGCAGTCCAGTGGTTAAGACTCCGTGCTGCCAATGCAGGGGGTGCAGGTTCGATCCCCGGTCAGGGAACACGCCGCGCGGTGTGGGAAAAAAAAAAAAAAGAGAGAGAGTCACACACACATACAAAACAACAACAGCAACAAAAAGAATGATATGAAATGGCAAACATAACCCTGCCTAGGCAACGTCACGTACAGGGTGAGGATTTAACAAGCATGAGTCCCCTCTCCTCTGGTTAATCGCAGTAGCTTCTTTTTAGGAGGGAATTCCGGTGGAAGGGGAGTAGACGCATCGCCAAATGGCACCGAGGAAGGAGAAAGGAGAGGGGGGTTTAGTTCATTCCGTTCATCGTTTTTCTAAATAAGCAAGTCTGATGTTCCTGGCTGGAAGTTATCATTTCCCACAAGGAACAACACTGACCTGGCTTTGTTGGAAACCGTCCCCTCCCACCCCATCTCTTGGCTCTGCCGGAGGAAAAGCCAGGACAGCCCAGATAAACCTGCAGGGAACTCAGGATCGCCTTTGCGAGACATGTCAACAGTCATCAACATGATTTGATTTTCATCTCCCCTTCTTTGCTTTTCTGAGGCACTAATGAAGAGTGACATTGCCGTGGGGTTTCACAAATTATAAAATATAATTTGCAGATTATGCCGAGACAGGGCTCCTATTTGTGGTCGTAATGGAGTTTATTTAAGCAGCGTCAGGCAGTGCTTTGTTAAACAGGTCATGAGATGGGGAGCTGGGGACAGTGCTCATATTGCAAAATGGTTGTGGCGGCCGTATTTAATGGGAGGGGGTGGACCAGACTGGATTACCAGCACCGAGACATTCTAAAGTTGGATGATTAGCTCAGGAGCTGCACAGACGTGGGCGGCATGCCATGCAAACTGAGTTCCTCCTGTTATTGGAGGCTCTCGACCAAGCCGAATCTGAGTTGTTCTTGAACCCTGATTTATCTGGAAAGTCCCAAAGGGGAATCCAAGCTGCATCAATCAGCCCGCTTCCCTGAGAACCCAGAATTCCAGGCTGCTCTGGAGGCGGTCAGCTCCCCTTCTTTTTCTCTTTTCATCTTTCTCACACCTTCCCCTTCTCTCTGCCCTCTCCTCTGCACAAATGAAGATCGCGAAATTTTACAACTCAGAAATGAGTCTCCATTGCATTGAAAAGAGAGAAATCAGAAGTAATCGTTTGTGTACGTTCTACTGTTTACTTTTCTCCAGAAACCACCACCATTCACATTCGTGATCCACAAATCCTAAACCTCAGAACAATTATTGATCTGTTACCCTTTATTAATCTCTGTGCAAAGTAAGGACTATGTAACTCATTCAACCAACCACCACACTGAGAAATCCAACCTCATTTTCCTTGATGTGTCTTCAGCATGAAGCCCAGCTAACAGTCCTTCCTGCTTCAAGCACCTTCTTCACAGGCTTCCAGGAAACCATGGTCTCCCAGCTCCATCCTCCTTTACCGGAGGCCCTTCTCGGTCTCCTGGGATCTCCCTGACCACTGACACTGCAGGGCCCCGGGGCTCAAACCTCAGTCCCTTGTACACATTGCCTGGTGATCTCACCCAGCCCCAAGGCACTAAATGGTCCCTTTGCCGATGACTCCCATCTTTAGCCGCCAGCCGGGACCTGTCTCCCAAACCCCAGGCGGTGTCCAACTCAACATCTCCATCTGAACATCCAGCTGACACCTCGAACTTATACCCAGAACCACACTGGGCTTCTCTCCTTAACCTGCAAGCACCCCCGCCTCGGCTGATGTAATTCCACTCTACTAGGTGCTCAGAACACAGACCTGGGGTTCACCCTGGCTCCTCCATCCATCCAAGCTGTTAGCAAATCCTATTGGTCAGATTGCTCAGTGGCTGGTGGGGCGGTGTAGATATGAGGAGTGAATATTATTGGGAGAGAAGTCTCACATATCTGCACTTGTTAAGAGCAGAGATGCTATCTTTTCAAGGCTGTTTGTAGAGCAGACGGTCTTGGAAGATAGAGATGGTGTCTCCTGGAGCAAAGGGCAAATCTGCTTAATGTCCAGTGAAATAATGTTTCCTACAGAGAAAAGACAGGTTTGCTTGCTGTCCATCATAAATGATCTGGACTCCCTAAGCCTGAGGGTCCTCAGTGGTGATGCACACCCACTGCGATCACAGTATCCACCTGGATGGTTCCGCATCATCCTTGTAGGACTTGAGGGGGGCAGGTGAAACTGATACAAACAAGAAGCACAGGCTTCATGCTATGCTGTAATACAGTCCTTTGTCTCTATCCCAGGGTCTCAAGTCTATACCAGGATCCAGGAAATTGTGGCAGGCTTACCTGTAAGTTTGCATGTCAGCAAAATCCCTGACCCTTCACAGTTCTTGACAGTGTGATGTTCGGAGCATGGAGCGAACTATGATTATATACATGGAGGGAATTCGTGGTTAGGACTCCACGCTTCCACTGCAGGGGACATGGGTTCGATCCCTGGTCAGGGAACTAAGATCCCGCAAACTGTGCAGCGCGGCCAAAAAAAAAAAGATACATAGAAAGCCCAAAATGTTTTAAGGGTGTTGTATTTCAGGCTCTCATTTTCTATGAATCAGAAAGCTACAGAGCTGCTAACAAAGGTCATTTCTTTGAGAGTAGACAAGGCATGAGATGCAAAAGGACACCTTAGATAAAGGCTGAGAATGAGACTGAAGAGGCTCTGCCAGAGGACAGAAACTGGGCCTCGTCAAGGAACACTCCCCACTCCCAGGGGAGGGGAGCTGGGCACTATTTGCCCAGCGGAATTTCAGAGTTGGTACAGACCAATGCCTACGGTCTATGTCCTAGTCTCTGCCGTTTCAAATGGAAGCACTTCCTGCAGATGGCCTGTCCCCGTCTCACCGCTGTGCGCTGGGTGTGTAGAGAACAGACAACTTGTCTTTTTAGTTTGTTGGTTTCTGTAGAAGATGCGTCTAGACCTGATCTAGGTTACAAGATTCTATAGACTTCAAGACGGATACTGGATGAGACGCTGGGTGCCCTAGGGCTGGGATGCACATATTTTGCACGTGCAAGGGGCACGGATAACTGTGGTCAGAGGGCAGACCCGGCACAATTAACGGCCCCAACTTCTCACGCCCCCCCGCCCCCGCCCCATCCACACCTTCTGGTGGTGCCCCCCTCCCCCACACTGTCTCTGGATGTGACCATGGGGATTACAGCAAACTTGATACAGAAACCTGAAGCAGCACTTGCTGGTTCCTGTTCCCTCTCCTGCTGCTCTGTCATCACCATGAGAAATGCCCAGGCAGCCCTGACCCAGGCTTGTCTGCTGGGGGAACAGGAGTGACACATGGAAGGAAGCCAAACCACACCAGCTGAGGCCATCCCAGAGCAGCCAGGACCCAGTCAACTCACATCAGACACCTGACCGCAGATGCAGGAGCCAAGACCAGCTGACCAGGGTCACTCATCCAACCTGCAGACTCGAGAAATGGGTAGTGGCTGCATTTAGTCTCCAAGTTCAAGTGTGAGTATTAGGCAGTAATAGCTAGTGGACAAGTTATCATTTTGTTCTTATCTGCCTGGCACTTTGGCCTTTAGGTTCAGTACATCTAGCTTTTTATGTCTTCGTTCTTACCACTGATGGGGCTCTTTTAATTTACAGACTCCAAGTCTTTCTTCACTTCGGAAAAATCTCTGTTCTTTGTCATTCATTACTGTCTTGATCTGATCCCTTCACCAGGACACTACCTACATGTTGGAGGCAAGCTATCTTGTGCCACCTCGTGTTACCTTTCCATTTCTGTCCTTCGGCAACTAAGGACACCACCTCAGCTTAGTCTCCAACATAACGGCTCTGTATGACATACTGTAATTTACATGTAACAGTATATACACTTCAGATTACATACTGCACTCGTTCTGCCCTTCTATACAATACCGATTTTAATTCTAAAGTTAAAATTTTGTCTCTTTCAAAATCTTCTATGCAGTTCTTAAATTTTCCTTTCAGCTAGCTTCATCTCATATATTCTCATTCTTTCAGAAAAATCCAAAGTCTCTGAATTTTAAAAAATAGCCGTTTTCTATAGTTTTCAATAGAATGCTCTTCTGTATTTTTAAGGCAGTTTCCTATCCTTTACGTCACCAGTTCTCTTCGTGGGGCCCACGTATGTTGTTTCGGCTACTCCTCTTTGATTGGGAACCCTAACCAAGCCCGACGTTTGCCCGGAAAAGGCGACCTCCCAAGTCCGCGAGCTCTGAGTCCTCCCCCGACACCTCCCGCGCCCCCCCGCTCAGGGCTGTGGACCCGCACACCCTACACCAAGTCTCTGGTATCTCGCTTTTCACTACGGCCCCCTCTGCTGCACTGATGATCCATCTCCCGCAGGTGCCACCTGCTGCTTCTTGCAGCGGCTTACTCCCGGATAGCTGAGGCCGCCTGTGATTCTTTCTTTACCAAAATTAATGAGAAACAACCATCCCAGGGTATCTGTTTTTATCGTTTTCCCAGGATCACTCCTGATGAAACTTTCCCAGCTACTCCACTCCTGGCCACTCTACATTGCCCAGAATTGTGGTTCTCAGATTGGTGGGAGGAGTGCTGAGAAGGGAATGGCCTCTTCCTGGCTGCACCACGAGGTCTGCATCTTCGGGATGTGTGTACACAAGTGTGTGTGTGTGTGTGTGTGTGTGGAAATACCACTCTACTGTTCATCAAAAGCATTTTTATATTTTTATTCTTACAACCACCCAACAATGTAAGCAGACAGAATCCTCATCAGGCAGATGAAAACCTGAGACTCGAGGGAAGTAACACTGACTGCACATTTACATTAATTCATTAAACTTTGATTTCTAGTTTTGTTTTTGTTTTTTTTAATTTGGTTGTGCCAGTTCTTAGTTGCGGCACGCATGTGGGATCTAGTTGCCTGACCAGGGATCGAACCCAGGCTCCCTGCATTGGGAGCACGGCGTCCTAACCACTGCGCCACCAGGGAAGTCCCTGATTTCTAGTTTTACCTGCAGTTTACAGATGAGGAAACTGGGCATCTGCCCTGCTTGAGGGCATCTGCCTGAGGTCACCAGCCGGTAAGGGTTGCCCTGAGATCTGAACATAGGTTCATTCCAGGATGGATCTTCCTTACTTTCCACACTAACCCTCAGGGCAGGAAAAGACTCCAGCTCCAGCTGGGGCCAGAACCCAGTGTTACCTCAGGGCTCTACAAACCAGTGCTGAATGGATACATACATTCTTGCAAGAAGGAAAATATTTCAGTTTCTATCACCCGGGCACGTTCACGTGTGCTGCGCATAAGCCTCACAGCACTTGACTACGAGAGAAACCGAGCTTACCGGGGGAGCCAACAGAGTCTCCCCTGCCCAACTCCAACCAGTAGCAACAAATACACTGAATCTAGAAGACAGAAATGGGTAAGCTGTCTAAATCTATAACATATCAATGACTCAATAACGAAATAGGAGGAAAGGAAGAAGACATAAGAAGCACTTCTCCACTCCACCACCTTAAAATTTATCTTCACTGATGCAGGTTACACTTTAGTTTGTGGGTCTGTGAAGCAATGTGGCTCCTTGGAGCTCACGATCTAGTCACATTCTAGTGTAATACTCTACCGCAGTAGAGCTGGGGACATCGACACATTAACCTTGCCAAAGAGCCCAGAAAGTCTGCGTAAAGAGGCTACTGTGAGATATTACTGAAAGTGAGGAAACACAAATTTTTTGGTTTCACTTTGAGTAAATATATAACTTTGATTTTTATTCACAAAACAAAACAAAAAAACAACTGAAGAACTCATAAAATAGAACCTTTCCAAATAATAAGAATCACCAACAGATCATCAACTTTCAGGTTTCATACAGAATTTTTGCACCGAAGTATATATTTTTCCATATTATAAAACCTGTTGTTATCTGTAGCTTTTTAACAATTTAACTCTATTACCTTAAAATATTCAAATAAAACAATACTCCCACCTAGTGGATAAAGAAAAACGTCTGGCTTATTTCAGGTGTGAACAGTACCAACATAAAAAAGGAACAAAAACTACAATGAATTTAAAATAAGTTTATTCTGTTAACATCCTCAAAATACTCCCCTGAAAAAAAAAAGTAACCTACAAAACAGTGCAGGCCGCTCCCCTTAAAGGAATGGATGGGTAATATACTCTACAAAACAATCTTTGGAATCATGTGTAAATGTTACTCTGAATCTCATTTGTTGTCATCAGTTTCTTCAGTATCTCTGTGCTCTGGGGAATATTCTGGAAGGAGAGAAAAAAGGCGTTCATATAGTGAGGCTGAGCATTCAGTCAGGAGCAAGGCACACTCTCGAGGCAGAAGCAGAGAAGGGCACCACACGTGACAGGCCCTGCCCCTCATCTCCTCGCTCGGCAGACGGGACATCGAGCGTGTCCCCCCGCCCCCCGCCCGAAGCTCTGCCAGGACCTCAGGACTCCCGGGAGCCTAAAGCCCTCAGACGGACACGACACTCTGCTTGGCCCACCTCTCCCACCTGAGCTCACGCCCGTCTGCACCCCAGCACCACGCTCCCCACCGTTCTCCTCACACGCACCCTGAACTTGCCCACTTCATGCCCATGCCGCCTCGCTCCGCACGTTCCTCCCCCAGGACTCACCCACCCGCCCAGTCCAGCTGGAGGGCCACCCTCCCCCTGGGGCCTCTCCTCGGGTCAGCCTCGCCCCCACCCCCCGCCCTGGCTGGCACCTGGCACAGTGACCGCCTGCGCCAACTCCAGGCTGTGGACCACCCAGCACCGTGGGGTCCACGCAGCAGGCGTGCAAAAGAATTCCATGTTGTTGACCGAATACCACTTTGAGGACAGACGCGATGACCTAAGCCAGGATGACTGTATCTGGTCACTAAGAAAACAGCACCCTTCAAAGAGCCACTTCAAAAAAGTTAATTAAATTTCCTCTCCAAAGAATATTTTTAGACACTGGAAGTTGACTGAGAGCCCACATGGCGGATGATCTGCAAGTCTGAGAATGAGCACAGATGCTCCTGGAGCGCCCGTGCCCGGAGCACCGACCGCACCACGGGCAGAACCCGCCCGGCCCTCCTGCTCAAGCCTCCAGCTCTCTCCACCGTGCTCACCGCGGGGCTAACTGGCCGCACGGCAATGCTGCTACAAAAGACGAAACAACGGCCGGCAGTCTGGGTCTCTCTGTTGACACAGGACTCTCTAAGTCACTTAGGTCTTGGCCCTCATGATGGTGTGCAGGGTGACGAGCAGACCTGGCATCTTACAACAGGGGATCGTGACAACCATGCACATCGACTTGACAGAAAATCCGGTGACAAAACTTAGGGGAAGCGTGAAATAGGAGAGGGTAAAGCCAGACCGTGTACTACACTAGAAAACGGTAACACACCAGTTCACAAATCCTTCGGTGATCTGAAGGTGCAGAGTGGAGTCCACATTTCCCATCCTACTTAGAACATCCACCAGTGGACATGTGACAACAGGCCAAGAACAAACAGTGCAGAAAAAGTTTCACAAGGCAATAAGGAGGCTCAGGTCACACATATGCATCCCAGGCTTGGAAACTGATACCTCTCTTAATGAAGGAAGAAATTCTGGTGAAAAAGAAAAGGTGCAATGCTGAAAGAAGAGACAAATCAACAAGCCTATATATATATGTATGTGTGTGTGTGTGTGTGTCCGCGCACATATATGTATACGTATATATACATACACACACGTATGCTCACATATATGTACAACTTGGAAGACAAGAGCTTAGGTACAACCAACAGAATCTGTTATTTGCCCAGTAGCGCCAGAAATTTACATACATTTTAAATGTATTCAAATATTTTGTATTTTGCAATAAAATCTTTCTAAATCTGTTATTCATTTCTCATGTTTCACTATGTCCTCTTTAATGTCCCTCTTTTATTTTTCGTTATTTTATCTTTTGTGGCAAACTGCCTTTCAGACAATTAGTTATGTGATGAAAATTTCTGCAGTGAACATGCTTGCGGCCACGATGTCTGTGGCAAAGATGCTCCAGTGAAAGTGCCCAGAAGAGACACAACGGCCATGGCCCCTGCTCTCAACGAAGTGGGAAGAGCCAATCGGTTAACTACAGATGCAAGCAGCACTATTAGTTACTATATCCTCGGAAGGAGATGCTAAATACAAAATAACTCAATTTGTCTGAAAGATTATCCATGACTCTAGCTCTTCTGAAAGATATACTTGAATTATACTAAGTTACAGTTTCACTCTTACTAATTCAACAAATGGTTGAGGGCCTTCCACACATCATATTCAGGATGATCTGGGGACACCAAAAGGGAAAACATTCCCACGGAGTTGACAATCTAACTAATTTATGAGAGCTATGAAATGAGATGACGCCAACAGAACTTACAAGAAAAGCTGCCCTAATACTAATGGCCATTCTAGAACAAAACAAGGCTTCCAACTTGGAACAATGTTGTTATAATCTCTTCCCTTTAAGGAAGAAGTTCTTAAACCAGGAGTCCACGGACTTTCAGCTAATCTCTTAGGGAGAGGACTGGAGTTCCTAAACTACCTGCAATTACTGGCAAAACTTTTCTATACATGTTCCCATATGTATTTTTCTGGGAAAGGAGCCCACAGATATATCCAGACGGAGAGCAGGGAACAGATTTATCTCATCGAGTCCCACGCAGGATTAAGTGAATAAACGTGACGATCATGTGATCCACACTGTGCTCAAAAATGCCTTCTCAAATATTACACCTTCCAGATTAATTAGTTACAAAAACTTCCTGAACACTGGAAACATCTTTCCACACAAACATCTGGGATTTAAAGCACTGATCCATCCTGACAAAACATGAACAAAATATTCTCCAAGTTACAGAAGTATATCTAGAAGAATATGTGACAATCAAATTCAAACTGCCAGACCAGCAGTTTTCTCTTTATGTGGAGAAGAAAGGATCTCTACGTGCTGCTTAGGTTTCACACTGATACCACACGTTTATGTTTGTTACTAAGTTCATTACAATAACTCAGCTATTAAGTCAATGAGATAAAACCTTACCTTAACCAAACTTTTCAAGCTTCTGGAAGAAAGTACAGGCTTAAAAGCTTCAACTGTGATTAGGTCTAATTTCATCACATCAGTATAACATAAGTACAGAATTGCAGAGATTTTCCATACTTGACAATAACTCAGAACTATGAATATACAAGAAAAAAAAATCACTTAAGTTTTCTGTTATATGATTTTAAAATTAAATACCTCTAACTCATAAAGGCTGCTTTTAAAAATAGTCATCTCTGTTGCCTCTTTTAATCAAAGCATTTACTGACATTTTGAACCAATTATAATGCACATTTTCTTTCAAAGCCAATTTATTTTCCTAAGTTATCTCTTGCTTTTACAAATATGTTTATTTAGCATTTTCTGAACATACTACTGAGACACAGCTGGGTCAGCTAAGACACAAGATTAAAATTTTGCTGACTACACTAAAGTAAATAATAAATATACAATGCATAATGTAAAATATTTAGCCATTTATTCTAGTAAACTTAACATTTAAAGTTAAAAACCTTTTATTTATTAACAAATAACACTGAATTATATATTATAACATATTAGCCACTAAAAAGTGACAATCATAATTTGATATGATGTTAGGGTATAATTAGTAACAGGAATAAAAAATAAACTATTGAAGCAACTACCAAAATTCAATGTCTGAAGCTTCTATTCTGACAATTAAAACATACTTTACCAACTTCTCATACACCAACAATTTACATCTAACACTGGCTTGCATGATGAGTTATCAAAGACCAAAAAGAAATGGCAACTCTGAAGCTAACAGTTAAGAACTCTGAGCTGCTCTCATACAACTGTGTGTCTGGAAAGTTTCAACACTCAAACCAAACAGAATATACCAGCAACTAGAGCAACTACTGAGGATAAACAGCAATACAATGGTATCAATCATCATTAACAAACTACCTCAAAAAGATCCCTACTAGTCCAACTAATAACTATGAATAAAGCAATAACAAGATAAAATGTGAATGTTATGCACTGTAATACCACCTGCCGCAGGAAGGTCATGTACGATATTTGGTTGTTCTAGCAGTGAACAGCAAGGAGGCTCTCTGAAATTCTGTGTTTTTAGGGCTTTCAGGAAAGGAGTATGAAGACTGCTGGTAGATTCTGAAGTTTTATAGTCAGTAACATGTCGACATGTAAGAATAGTTACTTGCATATTCTTCCTTGGACAAGAGCCAAAAACCTAGCACAAAATTGATTTCAAATTAAAATATATATATATAATTTTGTGACAGAATAGAAACATCCCTCTAGTTGTTTATCTACACCATTCATATATATATATACACACATATACACACACACACACCTTGCAGGGGTGGAACTGTCCATGGAAAAACAAAACCCATGCTTTGCTGTGCCCTCACCTGGGTCTGATCTTAATTCTGTCACTTTCTAGGTGGGTAACCTTCTCCAAGTTACTTTCCTCACCCGTGAACTAAGGACTACTTACCTGAGGGAGGTGTGATCTGGATTAAATGAAGTCAGGAACGAAGGAGGCAGAGCAGCTGTTATAACACCCAGGGATGCCATGGCAGGTAAGGCAGTCACTCAGCTATGAGCACCTGTTCATTTACGCCCTCTCCCACCCGCCACAGATGCCTGCAAATTATTCTTTTCGGTTTGTTCCAGTTCGTTCTGTTTCTAAGATCACTACTTGCAATCAGTGTGGAGAACAGTGTTACACTGAATAGAAGTGAATGGGAGTGACACCCATTCTTTACTGGATAAAGTGATGTGATCAAGATCTCTTCTAACACAGGTATCTCTAAGAACGCTCCACTTAGACTAGTGTTGTATCAGCAACAGGAAGTGATCCTTTCACTAATATAATAGGTTCAAGAACACTGTATTAAGGATGTTTCTAAGAACACCACTTGCAAGTTGCACTCATAACAGTGTTTTATCAGTGCAATTGATTCTTAAATTCACTTTTAAATTTATTTCAATTGTAGACTACGTTTCAATCGCTCAAGACCTCTAAGTTGGTATTTCATGGATTTCCAGGGACCCTTCCAGCTTTTAAAATCTTTGGTGATGTAAGGAAAAAAAAAAACAAACAGCTATCTTTTAAGGAAAAAAAGAGTAGATTTTAGGTCATTGCACCTTGTTTGAAAATATTTTATGAAGAGAACAAAATGGCTATTTCAAATAGCAAGGGAACTGAAGATTTTATATTATGTGCCATAAGTGATTTATAAGGCTACTTTAATTACAGTGTAGCTTTATAAATAAACACAAAACTTAACACCACATACATTTGTCAGCAGACAAGTCCCATTTAAGGGCTATAACATTACTCACAAGGCCTGATTTATCATCCTCGCTAAAATACTTATCATCTGAAGCCAGAATACTTGACAACTGTTGGACTGTGTGTGATTATCAGGATTATGCGGCTGACATGAACCAAACAGTAGAGGGACCCAAAGAGTATCCCCGGGGGAAAAAATACTGATTAAAAAATTCTGTTTTGGAAATGCATAATTCTACATTTCTTCAAGTCTGAGAGAGAAAAGCTGTTCCATAGTACAAAAATAATAAAATGCCCTACATACATTAACAATACAAATTAATATGGCAGTTTCCTACCCTTCTGAGATCTGTTGAAAGCTATGGACTCTCTCTCTAGAAAATACACATAGGTACACAGCATAAAATCACATATACAACCATAAGATTCACAGATCTTATTAGAAAATTCCTCATTTAATAAAATGCATTGAATAACTTTTAATAAATGTTTCTAAGTATGCCAATCTGGTTTAAAGCAGGTGTACACCAAATTTTTTATTTCTAATGAACTTAACTGTAATACCTACATAAAAATATGCCTAAGATTTAAGTTGCAATGTTGAAAAGACGTATATAAAAGGGCTATTTCATTTAAAAATAACCTGCAACTACCAACTGGACTTCCCTGGTGGCGCAGTGGTTAAGAATCCGCCTGCCAATGCAGGGGACAAGGGTTCGAACCCTGGTCCGGGAAGATCCCACATGCCGCGGAGCAAGTAAGCCCGTGTGCCACAACTACTGAGCCTGCGCTCTAGAGCCCACGAGCCACAACTACTGAAGCCCGTGCACCTAGAGCCCGTGCTCCGCAACAGGAGGAGCCACTGCAATGAGAAGCCCACGCACCGCAACGAAGAGTAGCCCCTGCTCGCTGCAACTAGAGAAAGTGCGCACAACGACGAAGACCCAACGCAGCCAAAAATAAGTAAATAAATAATTAAAATAATAACCTGCAACTACCAAAATTAATGATTATTCTCTAAAATTTCTAGCTGAGTTAAGTTCTTCACTGAAAAATTTGTTTTAGTGGACACATACCATGTGCTCAATTTTCCCACAAGATGAAGCCTCAATTGATCCATTCTAATGCTACGAAAAACGGATGAAACCCTGGTGTGAGTGTCAGCTGAGCGCCAACCCCAGGAACCCAGTTTCCCACCTCCCGTCCCTGCACTTCCGGGCAGCATCGTCAGCACGGCCCGTTTTCACCCGTGGCTGCAACCCTGCTCTGTTTCATGGGGGTAACTTGTTCCAACTATGTCTTATGTCTCTATGACCACCGATCTTTAGCACATCGCTGATCACATTTGCCAAATGAGTTCTTTTATTCTTTATATTCTATAACAAACTCCTACTATATTTCTAAGGGAAAAAGCAAATACTTACCCTGCTTCAACATCTGACTACATAGGTTTAAGTGTAAAGATACTGAACCTTGATAAAGTAGCAGCCCCAGAATCTCTCTTACCTTTTCCAGCCACTGATACTGCTGATCTTCAGCAACGTAGCAACTACATTGACAGAGCACAACCTGAAAATCAAATCCCGAGTTTTCTGTCAGGTCAAATAAATGTTACACACCCCCCACACTGTCATCATATACCCATCATGTGAATCCCAACATAACCTCTGGATAACACTTGTTTTGCTTAATCTGCTACTGCCTTACTTATTTTTCTTTAAAATGTAAAAGTTAAGAATCAAGCCACTACTGGCAGTTAGTATCAGAGAAAAGTGCACATTGACAGAGCAACTGTGAGGGCTGGCACAGGAGATTCTAAAGACACTATCAGTAAGTACTACCGGAGTCCTCTTTATAAAACAGAGACGACCCCAGGCCTGCTGCCCTTCCGGGGGTCGGTGGTGCCACACACTGTGAAGATCAAACTCAAAAAGCATTACAAAAACAGTAAGTGCTATCAGCACAGCAGCCCAGCAGCACCTCAGCCCAGCGGTACCCCAGGACACTGCTGACGCCTGGAAGGCGATATTATTCTAGAAACCATGTCCAGACCATGTGCTTGAAGTGAAAACATGCAATGCACAATGCTGTAAAAGGATGACATTCCTGATTATTAATGCTTGTGGAATGACAGCATCCATAAAAGTCAACTTTGTCTTCTATTGAAATATTGCCAGAAACACTAACACTTAATGACACAAGTGGGAAAAAATGAAACACAAGGACTTCCCTGGTGATCCGGCGGTTAAGACTCCGCACTTCCACTTCGGGGGCATGGGTTCGATCCCTGGTTGGGTGGAACTAAGATCTCACATGCAGTGTGGTGTGGCCAAAAAAAAAAAAAGAAGAAGAAGCACAAGAGGGAAAAAGGGGGCCCAGGGATAGGGGGAAGAAAAAGACTAGATATGTAATTATCTACACACAAAGATTCTGGATAGTCAAGAGACACCCAACCAATCAATGGTATAACTAAATGCAGTAACAGAAATTTCTACTGCTTGACCTCCATGATGTATTCTAGAGTGAAAACTTTCCACTAAGGATCAGATAAAGAACATGCTTTGGGACTTCCCTGGCGGTCCAGTGGTTAAGACTTCGCTTTCCAATGCAGAGAGTACAGGGTCGATCCCTGGTCAGGGAGCTAAGGTCCCACATGCCTCGGGACCAAAAAACCAAAACATAAACCAGAAGCAATATTGTAACAAATTCAATAAAGACTTTAAAAATGGTCCACATCAAAAACTCTTAAAAAAAAAAAAAAAAAAGCTTAATTTCCTTATTATTTCCTATAAATACTGGATGTTTACAAAAATCCTTATGTAAACTTTAATAACTTTGGATAACACATTACAAAAACAAACTGTAAGTATTACAAAATCAAATTTTATAGTTTTCAAGGCTAACATTATAGTATTATGGAATTACTGACTTCTTGCCTTGTTTGACTCCCTGCCCCTGGCCTCTGTTCAAGCGCTCCGCAGCTGTGAAACGGCACTCTGTCAGACAAGCAGGTGGCGAGACAGACATCATCTGCTTGGCCACCTCACCTGCCTGACTTGTCTCCCAAACCGCCCAGGACACTGCTTTCTCTCAATGAACCCAAGGATAGGATTAGGACAAACGGTTCCAATGAAATCACTAGGCATCAGCTACAGAGTTATCTTTCATAACTTAAAAAATCAGGATGAATTAGGAATTCCCTGGCGGTCCAGTGGTTAAGACTCTGCACTTCCACTGCAGGGTGCATGGGTTTGATCCCTGGTCGGGAAACTAAGATTCCGAAAGCCGAGGGGAGTGGCCAAAAGAAAAAAAAAAAAAAATCAGGATGAATTAGGCGAGGATGAAAGCTTGAGGTCAACAGAATTGTATTTAGAATGCACGAAGCATCCATTTGCTCAGTGTTAACTCAGTCCCTAGGCTGTGCTCAGCGCTGGCTGAACACCGGGCGGGTATACAGCGACAAAGCAGAACCCCCTGCTTCCACAGCGGGTACGCATTTTCCCATGTTTACATTTGCCAGCTTAAATCATTCTTTGAATGAGGGCAAAGTTTAAATATCTAATGTTTCTGGTTTGTTTCTAAAAAAGTTATTTCAGAATTTCCTCAGAAGTTTACCAACACACCACATTAACATTTATATAAACAAAAAAGTAACAACATTGTTGACCAAATATGCTTCAATAAAAAAAGTTTTAATTAAAAAAATTTTTAAATTTGTTTTTAATTTTAAAAAATAAAAATAAAATAAAAAAACAAGAACCAGACAAAAAAGTGGTTACTACCACTGCCTACAGGCAGAATTCCTCAGCCCAAAAGGAGATATAAAGGAACATGGAATTCAAAGGAACACTACATAAATGATGCCTAAGGAACCCCACTTAAACATACAAGTCAGGCCCCACATACCGAGGGATTCGATTTTAGGTGATAAAACACACAAAAAGCCTCTGTGGGGGACAGGTGTGTAGTGTCCACTGTCCTACACCATTCATTCCAGAGTTTAGCACAACCAACTTCTTCCCAGACTCCTGAATTCATGATGAATGATGACAAAAATGCTGTGAAAAACAATTCGCATAAGTTAGTGTTTGCTTCTGCAAGTTGCATTTTCTATTCAATAAAAAAAGATATTCAAGTTACTTGAGAATCTTAGAGCTGAAAGAGCCATTGAGACCATCAACCTTATGCACACCATCATCTTGCAGAAAAGCACACTGAGGCCTCAAGAAGCTAAAGGCCACACCCTGAGTACAGGTGGTACTGGAGCCAGGAATCGAGAAGACAGGTTTGCTGACAGACTTTACCAGACTCACACTGTAACACACTTGTGGAAAATTTCAGGCCAGGAGAACTTCATGTGAATGAGTCAGCAGTTGTTTACCATGTACTGCTCTACAAGCACTAGGGGGACCTTACAGGGCAAGGAATCTTCACGGGGGTTCCCCAAGGCTCTCCTCCAAGCCTGTGAACCCCCTAAAACGATACAGGTTTGTGTACTTGTGTGTGTGCGCGTTGTTCTAGCTGCACTCTGCACCGTTCTGGCTTTAACCTGTCAAATGAATTCATATATGTGAAGATCTTAGAAACCAAGTACTGAAAAATGTAGCAATTATTATTGTCATTTTTAGAGTGCTCCATATGTGTTTAAAGAAGTTGGTTAACTCAGAAACATACAAGGACCACTGTGACAAGGGGGCCGTGTTGCACATGCCACCGCTGCCCTCCCAGTCTGGCCACGACAGGCCCAGAAGCCTAAGAAAACCTGTATACTAGAAACAGTGTTTCCTTGACTCCGTAAGTTCCCGAAGCCAAGAATATTTCCTCTAAATCTCATTTTTCAAGCTTATCAAAAAGACAGTGCCGCAGGAGCAGGGATAGAATTCACTCAGATACAAAGTTACTCTGCTATGACTTTTTCTAAAAAAGTAACAGACATTTGAAATCTTTTATGGTGGAAATAAATAACTGCAGCTTTTGCTCTTTCAACAAAATGTGCAGTCTAGGGCTTCCCTGGTGGCGCAGTGGTTGAGAATCTGCCTGCCAATGCAGGGGACACGGGTTTGAGCCCTGGTCTGGGAAGATCCCACTTGCCGCGGAGCGACTGGGCCCGTGAGCCACAGTTGCTGAGCCTGCGCGTCTGGAGCCTGTGCTCCGCAACAGGAGAGGCCACGATGAAGAGTGGCCCCCGCTTGCCACGACTGGAGAGGGCCCTCGCACAGAGACGAAGACCCAACACAGCCATAAATAAATGAACAAATAAATAAATAAAATTTTGAAAAAAAAAAAAAATGTGTAGTCTAATGCACTTCCACTTACCTACTGCATTATTTCCTATAGCAATTATAAACTTGGAGCAAGGATATTTTTCTAGCAGAGAAACTTCCAAAGTTGTTTTTGTTTGTCTTCGAAGGAGCCGCACCTCCCTAACACAAGAAACGAAAGACGAAACGAAAGCAATTGAAATGTAATCAGTACTATACTATGACAAAAAGGCTACTATAAATAGGATTTTGTATTAAGTAAAATGCAAACTTTAATTTTATAAAGAACATAATTATAATCCTAAGGAAACAATGGATTCAGGCAACGATAACTAACAGGTAAAACCCTTTGCTGCAAAGCTCCTGGAGAACTGTACAAGAGGGATCAGGCTGTCCAGCTGACCCACTGATCAATCCATCTTAGCAACCCTAAAAGTGGGACAACTGGGCACAGTGCGCAGTAAGAAACTGCAAATACCACCTCCGAGGCATCCGTGCCAGCAAAATACTGACCAAGCCTCTTAGAAGGAGCTCCCTTTACAGGAAATGCAGGTGATGGACACACATCTGCATACATGACACCAAGAGGAAGCAATCAGGTAAATCCAGAGCACGGGACATCCTGCAGGACAATCAGTCTCTCAGCCAGGGTGAAAAAGGAGGGGCACTGCTCCAAACGAAAGGAAGCTCAAAAGAGGAAACATCTAAATGTAAGGTGCGGGCCTGGCCAGGATTCTGATTTCCAGAAGCCCACTGTAAAATGTCACGTCTGAGACAACTGCATAAATCTGACCATGGACTGGCTATTAAACAGTATGCAAAAAGTATTATTGTTACGGGGGATGACAGCATACGTAAGACAATGCCTATATCGTTGAGACGCATTCGGAAAACTGTAGCGGTGAAAGGCCACGGCGACTGGCACCCACCTAGGGGGTGGAGGGAGATAAAAGAAATGTGGCAAAATCTTCATAACTGTTGAACTTACGTGACTGAATGGGCTTAAAGTGTCATTTTACTATTTTCTCCAGTGTCTGTGTGTTTGGAAATAATCCATTTTTTAAAAAGACATATCCATCTGCTACTGACACATAATGATAACTGAGGTGTCCGGCGGAGAAGAAAGTTCTAAAAGACCTGTCTTATGTCCCTGAACCAAAGACACGACAAACCTGGGGCGGGAAGACAGCCCTGCAGCGCTGGAAAACCTAACAAGCCCGCAGGAAACCACCTGCATCAAAGCTAAAGGAAGCCTTTAAAGACGCGAGGATCCGACGGCTCCACGGAGCCTGCAGCAGGCCCCGCGAGCCGCGTCCACCCGGCACCCCCGGAGCTGTCTGGACCCCCTGTGCCCCCCGAGGACCGGTGCCGAGCGCGGAGCAGCCGCGACCCCTGGGCCTGCGCGTCTGCTGCTGCGCCCGCCGGGCCGGGTCTGCGACGGCGCGCCCAAGACCTCACCTCTTCCGCGACAGTTGCTGCCGGACCTCCCCGTCTTCGGGCGTCTCCCTCCTCCCCTCCTCTTCCTCCTCCTCCTCGTCCTCCGTCCCGGCTCGGCACGGCGCCCTCACCACCTCCCCGAAGAACGTTGCCGCCATAGCCGCCCTCACACCCTCCCGGCCCAACTGCGGCTCCACAGCACGACGCATGCGCCCCGCGCAAGCGCCCCTGAGCACCGCCACACCGCCCCCCCACCCCCGGGCACCACCCCCGCGCATGCGCCCCGGTCCTTGCGGCGGCGCAAGCCCGGAGCGTTTATTCTTCAGCCGCCTGAGCTCGGCGGGGCCACGGAGAGATCGGAAGACTGCGGGCTAGAGAGGCGAGAAACGAGAGGCGAGCCGGGGGGCGGGGTCTCCTGTCCAGCAGGTAACGGGCAGAGGAGGGGCTCGGCCGCCCCAGCCCCAGATTGTAGCGCTCCGGGAAGAGGCCAGGCTGGTTACCTTTCCTTCGTTAAATCCGTTTCCGTTTTCTTCTCCGTTAGGAGTGACTGGGTGAGCTTTGGCTTATTAAGCACCCGGCTTCAAACCGCGACCGCCCCAGGTAGGTGCCGGCCCGGCGCGTCCTAGGGATAGTGGACAGAGGGCGGATGGAAGGGCAGGAAGAAATACAGTGCTTCGCGGTGTTGTAAAAATGAGCCTTTACTCTGGCAGTAGGAAGTCACATTTCAAAAGCTGATGCTTGTCAAGCTGATCTAAAAGACTTCATGAGAATGCAAAAATAGTTGCTTCTTTTTTAAAACTTGGCCATTTCTAATACAAAGTTTGTTTTCGTTTTAAATAGCCTTTCATTAATAAGCAAAGTATGTAATTTTTGAATTGGTTCTCTTCTTTCAAATTTAATCGAGACAGAGTTAACGGAGCACTAATCCAAGCAGGAGAGAAAAGGGACACTATACCATAGTTTAAATGAAAATACCCAGTATTGCAACGGAAAAAAAAAAAAAAGTCCATTCACCTAGATTTAGTTGTGCTGAAACTAGAGGGCATTGCTTACATTCTGGAACCCTATCAATAAATAGTAACAAAGTTAAGTGCTGATTTGGGGTCGGGGGAGCCTCTTGAGATTAAAAAAAAATCTCAGAAATCTGTTGCTAGAAACATCTTGTTTAAAGAAGTGGAACAAGCCTTTCCATAAAATCAGTATTTAGCAATTTTACACATTACTGCAAAATAATATATTGAGTTTTGAAGAAATTTGAACATTTAAGTATAAACAATAAGACCAAATTGCTATCCAGTTAGAGCTTAGGAAACTTTGGGTATAGCTAGCAAGCTAGAATATACAAGATTACCAGTGTAATATTTTAAAACTGCATTAACACTCCTGGGTTACTTGGTTTTATAGAATGACTGAATTGCAGAATAAAAGTTTGGGCATCACTTAGTCCTTTTGTTGAATAAAATAGCTTCATTTTTACCAGTAAGATCCTCAGTTTGATTTCAGTTACATTATGAAAAAATCACCTGTGGAAAGCTGATTAAAATTATAAATAGGGTAATGATAGTACATTTAGCCGTGATTAAAATTCTGCATACATTTCAGAGAGAGAGAGTTTTACAAGAATGTTAAATTTTAAACAAATGCTTATTTCATGCAGTTACAATAAATTTAGGCCAAACACTTAAAAAATGGCACGTATATGTTCAAATTAAATACTCAACCAGAAAAGGGATTCCACTATGAAAGAAGGCTGATGATACAATCTCAAGTACTGACAGAAATTAACCCCACCACAGTAAGTTATAATTTCAAAATGAAATCTTCATGACACTGAAACTGTCAAAAAACTTTGCATAAAATAGTCTTAAACTGAGATTTTAACATTTTCATTTTATGGCATTTGTTGAGGACATAGCATACCCAATAAGAAGTTTCTATGAAATTAAGTGTAAATATGGGACTGAAAATGGGTTTAAACATTTCATTAAAGATCAAAAATCAAACCTCATGCACCTAAAAATATTAGCAGTTTATTAGGAATTCTTCCCTTTCTCACCTGTACTAGTAACAAGTTACTGGTATCAGTATTTCAGATGAAAATATAGTATAAACAGAGCAAAGAACACGGACTCCGTAGGTTAGAAATACTCTGGCTTATGCTAAGAAAAAGAAAATAACAAAAAGCCTTTTTTTAAGCAGACATGCAACCACAAATTTCTCAAGTAATCAAGACACTCGGTTGATCTGTATAACCAAAAAATATGCACTACATTAGTCTAATGAAAAAGGAATAGAAACCCTTAAGTTTCTATATTTTACTTTCTCAGATTTACGCATGCAAATCTTATATTAATATTCACAGGTATTTTTAAATGGGAAAACAACTTGCTTCTAACAATTCAGTTTTCCAATAGCATGTTACCATGTTAAAAAGATTTGACAGTGCGTTCATTTAATCTGGTGATTTTAATTTCAACTATCAACAAATTAAACCTCATTGCAAATAAGTTCTTTATAGTATCAAGACCAGATTTTCCAATCCTAGTGAAGGACTGAAATAGCCCAGACATGCTGCCATTGTGATCAGACTGTAATAAATTTGTAATAAGTTCATAAAGTTCTTTTAAGGTGCTGTAGAGAAACATAAGAGGATGTGACTGTATCATCTAAAAATAGGACTGTTTTGATCTTTATACTTTTTATTTTCTATGTCATTGAAACTAAGATCTGCCTCATAGTGAGGCACATTTTGGCCATCTCTGTAAATGCTACTACATGAAAGAAAAATGAGAAAAAGTTGTAATAGTCACATTCATAGCTTTCATAGAAAAATATATATTCCCTGAATTAGTCATATCAAGTGGTCACCATTCAGTGTGAATTCCAATATTATAAACAAAAGAAGAATATTAATGGATTTTCTCTAATTGTCTATTTCCAACGCTCTACTTCAGAACTCATTTATCAACATCCCCATCATTGAATCCCCAGGTCCTTCTAGTTTAAGTTGTTTATAACTTTGGGGGTTGCGAATTATGGGGACTGGATCTTGTTAAAGTATTTGCTTCAATCAAAAGTCAAATAGGCTCAATGGCACTTCCTCTTGAAATGTGCCTTTTTTTCTCTTATTTCATTAACGACACTATAGTCATGGTGGTCTGAAATTTTATACTGTAATGCAGAACCCTGAAAATTAGCATCAGGTTGAGATTTTGAAATCTCAACCCTGTACAATTCCCATTATTTTCTTCCTCTAAAGAATCAAGAGATTTCTTCAAGGCCGTTCCTTTCTGGAAAGGAATAATCTCATGACAGACCATTTGTCTTTTCTTTCCGCCTCTCCAGCTACAGGCGCCACAATCTATTTCCCCCTCAGAATTCTCTGTAACGTGTGTCTGTACAAGGGCTGACTAGGAGGAAGCCGTCCTCCCACTTTGACCCACTGGATTATGGCTTTTAGAAATTCCTCAGACGGTGCCAACAAGGGATTAACGTTAGAGCTAGGAGCAGAATGCAACTGCCAGTTTACTTGTGGCCCCTGGTTTTCAATTCCACTCTACATTTTCATAGTCACTACTGTGCTTTTTCTTTCCAGGATCTGAACCGCCTTAAAAAAGGCATTTTTCTATTAATACCTTCTAGCTCCTTTTCACTTTCAGAATTTATGGTTGTATCATCCTCTTTGTAAACATTCAGTAATTTTTTCTTAGCTGCAGCAGAAGCATTTCGATGGGTCAGTCTTCTGCTACTCTTCCTAATCCACCCATTTTCTGCTCCTGAAATCGTTTCCTTTAGATTACTCATTATCTTTATTTTATTTGCAGCAACAGTGGCACATCTGCGGGGAACTTTCTCAGGCACCAGTTTTGCTTTCACAGTCTCACTAGGCATTTGCACTGCATCCTTCTGATTATGCACACATGTTCTCATTTTTGTATTGGGTTCTCTGTCTCTAGGAACAGATTCTGAAAAATGAGTGAAAGCTCATATAAATGGAAAAATCTTGTAACACAAGATTTTACTACTACTTACATTCCTCAACAATACATTCCTCAACAATAAATGTTAAAACTACTCACATTGCTAAATTAAAAAACATAAATGATCATCGTCAATGATAACGTCATTCAACGTTTTCGACATTGATATAACCTTCCATTTCCTTATCTACAAAAGGAAGTCTTGGGTAGAAGCTACGATCCCTTGCACCTGGCATACTTTGCAATCTGGAAGGATAACTGTCACTCAAAGCAGTAGCAGACTTGTAAGAATGGAGTTAAGTACATTTAGTCACTAACCTAAAGCTACTAACCTAAAAGCACTTTTTAAAAATCTGAATTTTTTCAATAGAACTTTGTAGGTTTTAAATTTTTGGTATCATTTCTAATACTCTATGTTGAATTACTTTAAAATACTCAATATGATTTCTGAAATAATTTTCCTAGAGCCTAAACAAGAAGGAAATGCCATCATGACTTATGATGATATAGCATCAGCCCTACTTCAAGATCCTTAAGGTTTTAGTTCCAACACCAATATTTCCTTTAGTCAAAAAAAAATTACATGGGTAACTAGTAGATAAAAAGGAACTGTATATTAGTTTTATATAACTGAAATGTGGTTTTCATCCTAGATTCATTTTCTTCAAATTATTCCAGCATTTTATATAACTGAAATGATTAAATCCTAGTTTCACTATTATTCAGATACTTTCTGAGCTGGTATATGCTGGGCACACAGAGGATCAGGCTAAATATTCTAAAAGAAATGAACTCTACACACGCAAGTATAGTTGCTATAAGGAAGAAGCACAGGGTGCTGTGAGAAATACTCTAGAAACCTAACTTCGGAAGGGACAAGGAAAGCTTCCTTTGAGGAAGTGTTATTGTAGCTGTGAGCTAGAAGCTGACGGGATCCACCAGCCAAAAGGCAGGACAAAAGGCACACTACAGAGGCAGGTCCTTCACGCGGCCCGAGGCGGCCTCCGAGGTAGCTCAGATGGGTCTCAGCGGGGTCGTGCTGAGCTGCCACGTGGTGCTGGGGCCTACCACTCGACATCTACCAGCTGAGATGGGCTCAAATCATTTTTATTTTTGCCAACATCTGAATGCCGTATTTTCAAGTTTCAAATACAAGATTAATGAGCAAAAGTATCTCTTGATAAAAATGCATCTGAAGTTCGTTAGCCCCTGAATGTTGGGCCTTATCTGTTGGCAATCTAGTCTTGCTGCCACTGAGTCAAACTACCTAAAACTGTCTTAAAGGTTCACAAGTCTTGCTGGGGGGTGAGGTTGTAGGACCCTGCCTCATGTCTCCAGACAGTCAGCAGTTGATAAGGACAGGCTGCAGACACTGAAATCACCACACATCTGGAGGACTCACTTCCCCTATATCCTTTTCACTGCTAAGGACAGAAAATAAGGGTTTTCTCAGCTATCAACACGGTTACTCTGTAGCAGTGAAACTACAAATTACCAGCCTTCTTAGTTTTTCCTTTTGTGAGGGGAGATGTGTATCTTTCTGCCACCAAGGGCAAATGAGTACAGGTGAAAATGGCTTCTGTGGATTGACATGTTCATTAACAACAGAGCAAGGATTATGAGGAAGGTCTTCCACACTCAAAAGAAAAACCCTTCAGATTTTACCTTAAGTCTATGAAACTCGTTTCAAAGATGTGCTTTGTGCTTTCTCCAAGACCCATGAAAGTTCTCCCAAAGTAGATTAGGAACTACTCTAAAAGCAACCCCCCACAAATGCCTCAGTCTTCTATTTGCTTTTCCAGTGAAATTCTATTTCTAAAGACATGATGTGCTCAATATAAGTCCCACGGCATTGCAAAAATGGCATTTTAGCAGGCTGAGCTACTCAGCAGGGCAGGGCTCCATGCAGCACGTCCCCCTGCTCCACACCCTTGGTTGGGCTCTGTGGAGTCCCCTGCGCATGCAATTGGGGAGTGAAAGGACGACTGGCTTAAAGTGGTGTTTTTACCACTTCAAACAATGTTTTTAAATTATAAACTGTCTCAGCAAACCAACCCTGGATTCAAAGTGAATCTTTAGCACATTAAATCAATGTTAAGCAAATGCTAGAATATAAATATGCTACAACAGATGAAGTTTTAAAAAATACATGGCAAAATTAAGGTGAAATTTGTACTTTATAGTAAGATAAGGATATGCTATTATCAGTCAACAAACTGCATCCATTTGCATGTTGAAAAAAATATTAAAAATAGACAATTGGTTCATTCCCAACAACATATCCAGTTGAATGGTATAGATAAAATCCTATTACACTAAAAATTTCTGTGGGACAAAATGATTTAAATTGCATTAACTAATTCCTTTTTATTTTTTAACTAATTCCTTTTTAATGTAGTGATGAAAGTACTTATACTGACAACTTAGGAACCTAGTAATACCAACTCTTAGGACATTTGTAATCCAAAATAAGGGAAAAGTTAAGATTCTACAGAAGAAACTATAATTAGGCTTTTAAAAATGCTTTAAGGAAATATGAACTGTGTCCAGAGGAGAGAGAATACAGGAATAAGTTATACTGTATAAGCAACTCCAACTTGATATAGCTGTATCTCTAAAGACTTAGACCATAAAATGGGAATTTCATAAAGATAAAAACAATCTGAGGAAGACAGAAGAATGACAGTGGGGAACTTTTTAAAATATAATAATACATACAGGGGCTTCCCTGGTGGCGCAGTGGTTGAGGATCTGCCTGCTAATGCAGGGGACACGGGTTCGAGCCCTGGTCTGGGAGGATCCCACATGCCGCGGAGCGACTGGGCCCGTGAGCCACAATTACTGAGCCTGCGCGTCTGGAGCCTGTGCTCCGCAACAAGAGAGGCCGCGGTAGTGAGAGGCCCGCGCACCGCGATGAAGAGTGGCCCCCGCTTGCCGCAACTAGGGAAAGCCCTCGCACAGAAACGAAGACCCAACATAGCAATCAATCAATCAATAAATAAATCTAAAAAAAAATTTTTAAAAAAAAATTTAAAAAAAAAAAAAAAGATCAGCTTCCTGAAGAGTATACTTTAAAAAAAAAAAAAAAAAATACATATAAGTCAGTGTTAATTACTGAGAACTTGGTAAATTATAAAGTGTTTTATTGTCCTTGAGAAAATCACAAACAGTTTTTAGAAATATATACAGGATAATTCAGGGTTAGAGAGAAGTCCAATTTATGTATTAGGGTACAAGCTTAAAATTTTTGGAGGATACTGCTCTAAAAATACATCTGTGATCGTGTCATTTAATACTAACAAATCAGTATAATCCCAAAAGTCCTACTGTCCTAGATGGTCTTGGGTCAGCCACAGGTGTTGGAACAGTCACTGAGTGCTAGAGGCATTGTTGCTTTTCTGTAAATGATTCCCTATTTGGGTATGGTAAAAACTTCATTAGTAGAGTGAAAATTTACACCTTTAATGGTGCTCCATCACAGTTTACCTAGATGACCACTTTAATTTATAACTCAGAGATCACTATGTATTCTAATATAGTCTGTAGTGAATAGAAACTTGGATATAGACATTACAGTTCTGATTCAAAGCAGCAATCTCTAGTTTCTGTATTTTAAGGATCATTCATATTCCAATTATGATACTTCATGATACAAAATTGTATTCCTAAATCCAAAGTAAACTTCGTATCACTGCTATAGAAGCATAAACAATTTTAATCTTATCAGCATTTCAACTGGGAGTATTAGAAACAAATTTGATAATGGAAAAATATAAAAGAATGTGTGAATCAAAATGAAAATATGCTAGCCTATTTCATATACTTTACAGACATTATTGGTCACTGTGATTGGTGGATAAATCAAATCCCTGTAAAGGGGAAACATTTTAGTTGCAAGTCATAACCTCTGTCCTGCAAGCCTCTTATCAGAGCAGATATGAGACGTCCTTTCTTCACTGTCTCTCCTTCATTGATAGGCAATGAAATGACCAAAACTCAGGAAGCAAATAGCATTTACTACTGATATTCCTTACAGCATAAATTTCCAGAAGATCCCATAAACTGAAAGTCTCTTTAGAGAAGGGCTGTAGAATAGTGTTTTCTGTAACTCGCTGGGTTTAACATTTTTCTAGGGGGAGTTGGTAACACTGAGAAGTCAATGTCTGTGGTATGGCAGTGTCAGGTCAAGGGATTGTCAGAAATAATTCTGTAACCAAGAGTTGTTCTCTGCTAGTTTGGTCACTTCTGTGGTTGAACACATGAACTTAAGTCTTTAATTCATTCAATGATGGGTACATAGAAGCTTGTTTTGTTTTGCATCTACAGCTCATCTGACTCTCTATAGTTTTCTTTCATCTCTAGGAGCAATTAATTGGTAACAGTCATATAATGATTCTCACAAGAGTTGTGATGGCTACTGCAACTTTTTTTCTAAAAATCTGATAAAAACTATATGAAGTGTGAATTCAGGGATCTTACATTTATCTGCTTAATGAATTTTTTCAGAGAGATCTCACATCATTTCAGACTAACGTAGGCAGGATAAGAAGATATCAGAAGTAAATACTGGGTTTTCCATCTACTTTATTAGTTTATGAATGAAAAGCAGCAGGGCCACAGACAGTCCAACGGCAGCCCCTTTTCAAGAACATCTGACTCCCTCCGGTTTCCCCTGGCTCACAACAAACTGTAGCCCTGCATTCTGCCTGCATGAGAAGAAATCACAAATGGATAAAGGTTGGAGAGTTGCTTAAGACAAGAGGTAAAGATGAGCTGCAATGGAAATTGACTGGATGTTGCAGACCTCACAGAATTAACCAGCTAGAAGGCTCGTAGTAGTTTAAAAAAAAAAAAAAAAGCCTTTGCTTGTAATTATGATGACTATTAAATTTATTATACTCTACTACTTCAGTTAGTTGTCTAAAAAATTGGTTCCTAGTTGACAATGCTGACTTAGTCGTGGTAACGAGCTAATTTAGAAAGTTAAAGTAGAGCTCTCATGTGGGAGTGGAAAATTAAAGATTCGCCTTTTTGACAAGCTCCAGTAAAGTGGTAGAATTTTACAGATGAACTGAATATGTCCATACAGTCCAAGGACTAAGGGTGGATCAAAACTTAGGAAATCAACTTCAACCTATTAAAAATTAAAGATTCCTTTAACATTTAACCACTGATCAAAAAAGGTAATGATTTCTACATAATTTTCCTTGTGGAACCAACAGTAGGTAGGGCTGGCTGCTGCAGTCCACATAGTCTGTGCCATCTCATTTCAATTGTCAGAATGCCTCTTTCTCTTTACAGTCCTAATTCCCATGAAAGATTTTAATAAATGATAAAACTTACCTTAAAATTAATGTAAAAACTAAACTATGACCAGACAATATGCTGTAGCACTGATAATTAAATTCAATGAAATTATCGGTCTTGACAAGTAGTCTGTAGCGACTTGCATGCTGCCAAAGATAGAGCCTGCAAATTTGTAGGACTCAAATGCTGTGAGCGCCCCCGCCCCTCCTCCCTCCATCAAATCCATAAAAGCAATCCTTGAAGAGACACCAAGTAAGAGTCTTGATATTCTTCTACCAAATTAACAACGTATTAGGAACCAGTTTGGCCGATTATGAGTGATTGGTAAAAATTTCTCTTAACTTTGAGAATTCCCATGTATCCTTAGGCAACATCTATAATTTTAAGAAACAGCTATAAAAACCTTTCTTAAAATGTGAGAAAAGACAACACAGCCCTCACCATTATACTCTTCACACTTCAGTTCTTTCCATTAAATTCACAATTTGAGCTATAAGTAGGATTAGCATTTACTAATCAAGTTGGACTGGATTCTTCCACAATGCTCCATTTTCTCCCTAGCTTTGACAAATACATTTGATCTGGTATGTATGTTCCCGAATACTAGAATGAGAGACAGTCTTATTCTGTTAGGTTGCAAATTTCTTAGGGTTTCTGCTTTATTATTCCCTGATACCCACAGCAGAAGTTGAGAGATATAACTTAAATAATTAACAGACGGAAAGTTCTTCTACAATGAAGGTGCTTTGTTAAACTCCATCATACTGGAATAACTGAACTATAATTTCCATACAATGTACGAACTAAAGGATTTGGTGACAACCACAAGATACCTGATAAAGTAAATATATTGACTTAGTATCAATGAAAAGAATGGAGATGGCATTTCAGCTATAAAAAGGCAGGCAAAAAAACCTTTTCTAGCCATTTCACTATTACTCAAAAAACAAGTACAAAGGAAGTAGAAAGGAAAAACCAAAAATATTGTATGCACCTTTAACAATGTTCTTGCAATCTACTGATATACAAACCTCTCATTTTTTTCAGGTAACACAAATTCAATTTGTACTGACAGGAGAGATTAATAAAACCCTTTCATTTTAGTTTTTAATACCATACAGTGAAGTTAATAAGTTCTGTGTTCTGATTATTCTAAAGGAAAACAGGCAGGAAGAGGGACAGGGGACACGGTATGGACCCAGCGTCGCTCTGAATGAGAACTTTTACTTAAGAAGTCATCAAGCAATGGAGTGTGAAGGATTCAGTGACGGGTCTTATTTTTGGACAGTAGTTACCTTCAGATGGCATGTTTATTGGTTTACGTCTCCTTTTCCCATTTGCACGTCTAGGTTTTGAAGTGCCTTTTCCTAAAACATAAGTTCTTTCCCCCCATTCTCTTATTATAAAACTAATTTATTTTTCAGGTACAACTCTTAACTATCTAGAAGAAACTTTTTTGTTGTAACTTAGAAGCTGTGAGTAAATAAATGCCTTATTCTTTCAAGGATTACTAAATTGACAAAGGGTTTAATCCCTAAAATAAAGAGAGAATGGTTACCCTAGGAATTATCTGAAAATGGGATAAACTTTTCCTTTTATTCAGAAGTTACTACACATTGTCAGTATACCCTTTTTAAATAAGCAGGAAGTGGGGGGAAAAAAGCTTTTTTAAACCTCACCTTTTTTTTTAATGTTTGAAATCTTTTTGTCTTAATATGCTTGGTAAAATTAGTCTTTCAAAGGAATCAAAAATCAAATCTAAATACACCTCAAACCTTTTTTTTTAACCATAAATGAATAAAATCATAGGACTTTGGACATACACAACCACAGTAGTCTTTTTTTCATATACATCATTAAGTTACTTCAAGTGCAATTGAAAGCTATAGCACTTACTTCTGGATCAGTTCACATTCACTTTGTAACCTTTTGTCTTTTTTCACAAGAAAAATACAAACTGATCCCAAACATATTAAAGTACATCTGTGCATTAAATCCCTGCTCATTTCACATAAAGAGAAGTAGAAAAAAAGTCAAACATGTTCTAGTGCTCAATGTAAACATTTTGAACTATTAATTATTTATTAATTTTCCTTAAAGGTACTTAGCAGTGTGTGTCACATATTCAAAGTTAACCTTAGGAATAGCACCGTGACCAAAAAAACCCATAAAAGTGATTCTTTCTATAATCCCTTAGTTTACTTCAGAACTTGAGAAGCTACCATTGTCAACCATGCTTTCAAAGTCACCAGGCCAATTTTTGGGGGTTTTTGTTTGTTTGTTTTTCAGATGAAACCAAAATACTGCTTCTACACACAAAGGCCTAACCATTTTGGACAAAATGAACAATTATGAACGGTTGACCAGCCAATCAATTCAGTTAATTCAGTCCAAAAGATAAGACTAGTTCTACTGATGAAGCCTAAATGGTCAAAGTATCATTTTACCAAAAGAATTGATGTATTTATGAATATAGTCCGTATTTATTTATGGATTTTTTTGGTACCTTTTTCCAGGTGATGGTAAACATGGAGTTATAACCCTGAGAATAGATATAAAACAGAAGCTTAAGAAGAGTTAAAATAAATTAATGGATATGACATCTATCACCATTTCTTAAAATTAAGGAAGTAAAGAGCATGCCACTAATTTTTTTCAGGTCAGTAGTCGAGGACAATTATCCTGACTCAATCTGTTAACAATACAGTTAACACGAGCTTTGAGAAGAAAAGCATCATAGTTTTGAAGTGGTGATAGCTCTCTCAACAACCGAAGGAGAGGTAGGTATACCACCTACCTCAGTTGGTAATGTCTAAGAACATCCTTCCCCTTATACCAGAGTAGAAAGAGAAAGTACCTTCTACCATGTCAACTGGAAAAGATAACTAAAAAGTAGCAACACTTAAGAACATTCTAACACTGATACCAGAGTCTGATGCTTTTCCTTATCTGCCACCTTAAGGATACACAGGAGAAAAGGGTTAATTTTGTCTGAAACCAAACACAGTTAGGGCCAATAAATAACAAAGGGTGGGAGTACTGTAACATACCCCATTAGCTACGAAATATGTAAACCACTTGAATCAAGTCCATCTTCAGGCACAAACAAGCTAGGAATGGCCACCTATATACTGTTTGGAGTAGCACAACCTATCAAGTAAAAATATTTGGCTCGAAAATAAGTGTACTATGGTATTTGATGATGTAAAAGTTACGCTTTAAGTGGATTTCAAAATTATTTTCCCACAACACATGACAGTTTCTTAGATTTAAACTAGAGGTCACTAATAAAGATACTTAGTTGCACCAGCAAAGAATGCTTGGGATTGCACATGGCAGCAGTAGACTAAAAGAGATGGAGAATGACATTTAACTATTTTCCTATATAAATGAGATTTGTGATTGCACTCTTAACAAAAATCAACTCTACAATTTCAAGAGATGGGGGGAAATTACACATAATTTACTCTTTTAGCCCTGTACACTCTATTGAAGAACACACTTTATCTAAATCTAAGGCACACAAACTCCTCTATTTCACAGAGTAAGACTATGGAAGACCAAGATTATGGTTAAATTCCGTACATGGAAACCAGGAGATCTTGGAAAGACAAATTATATAGCATTTTGTTAGTGCACAATTTAAAAGAAAATGCTAGTACTATAGTCTGGCCTTAGAAGTTTAAAATGTACAAACGTTAAGAAAAAAATAATAATTTACCAGCACTTTATAAATTCAAGTTTATAAAATAAAATGGATGATATTTTCCTTAAAAATAAAGAAAAAGAGAAAGACCCAACAGGGCTTGGAAACAAAACTTGGAAACCATTTCAATGAAAATGACCAATCTGGTATAAATGCACTCTACTCAAGTAGCCAGGGAAAGAAAAAAGTGGTAGGTACCTTGCCTACTAATCATGGTTACCCCTCCCACGATTGTTATGTCAGTATGCACATAATATTTATGAAGAATCTGTAAACAAAGGTCACATGAAATTCATACTACAATAGGACTGGGATTAGAAACTACGACCTCTTGACGAATTCTGAAAATATCTATGACAATTGCTACCATGAAAGTAATGCTCATTGGTTTTGATAACCAGAATGTCTAGTGTTTAACATATTTCAAACTCTTGCTATATGTAGTTAAATACTGTCAAAGTAGATCTGCCCCCAAAATGAAGCATATTTTGGCACCTGTGCTGAATGCTGCTACAAAGGCAAGCAAGTGCAAATAAAAATAACAGTCATGATTTAGTCACATTCATAACTTTTCATAGAAAAATATAAATATATTCCCTGAATTGTAGGACAAAAAATAATTTCAACAACCAGCTTTCACTATAAATTCCAGTCCATTCCCTCTTTCAATGAACTGGTTTTCCCTCAAGGTCATAAGGTGCAATCATCAAAATCTAACACATTTTCTAAGCTTCTGTCGTCATCCCCATCGTGGTATCTCACGGTCCTCCTGCCCTGATTCCTCGTCTTTATCTTTGAACGCCGGAGAACTCTTCTAGATTTTGCATAGTCCACGTCCTCCCAGTCATTATCATCCACATTTAACCTAGGACGTTTGCTTTGTCTTTGTCGTCTCATGGTTTTAGATACGTTAGCTGTAAAAGTTTTACCTTTTCTAACTACTTTTGCTTTTCCTTTCATTTTCCTCTTTTTGGTTTTTGTATCATCAGTAAAGTCAGCATCTGATTCAGTGGCAGATCGCAAATCTGAATCAGATTTGGGACTAGTGTCAGGTCCACACTTCGGGCTCCCTGGTGTTTCAGAAGCTTTCACATTTTCCAATTCAGGACGCGGTCTCTTCCTCTTCATTTCCGCCACCTCGGCTGCCTCCTGCGAATCCCGCATCACCTTTGTCTCACTGAAAGGAGCCTTCCCATAGGTCCTGAGTCTTCTGCCGTTCCACCTGCGTAGCCCATAATTCAGTTCCTCTTCAAAGTTATTCTCTGCAGTAGCTTTTTGCACCGGAGCTGACTCAGAAGAACATTTTCTACCAGTCTCATTCCCTGGAATATGGCTTTTTGAATCTTCCTCCGAAGACCCAATCAAGGAATTCTTTGTTTTAGAAGGTGCAACGTTTGTTTTGTGACTACTGGTATGCCTGTTCTTGTGTCTTGAATTCAACATACCTTCAGAGTCTGAGTCTTCATTTAAAGACTGATTAATACTTTTTGTACTACGGTCTGAGTCGGCTTCGGGTGGCTTCCCTTCACAGCCATATTGTTCGTTTGGCACGTCACAGTTTACATCTCCCTCAGAATCACTCACTATCTTCTTAGCTGTGGTACATGCAAAATGGAGGGACTTTTTCCTTCCCTTTTTGCTTCTAGTACACACATTTTCTAAACTGACGTCTTCCACATCACTCATCAGCTTGATCCTAGTAGCAGCGGTGGTGGCACATCTTCGAGGAACTCTTAGGAGACCCGTTTTGGCTTTTGATGCCTTCTTAACCACCTTCGAATTGCTGTCTGAGTCACTGGAGCAGACCCTTTTCCTGGCAACTTTTCTGCTTTGTCCATGGTCTTGTGATGCAGAGTCTAAAAATTAAGAGTACTCTTTTAATCTTTAATAGAAGATTAAGTCTAAAGGAATTAAATGTTCAACATTTTAAACAACTGAAGTCCGAGATTCTTTCTAACTTGGAAAGAGGGTGGCAGTGAATGGGTTGGGCTTTTACTACTTTAGAACAGTGACTTTTTCAGCCTCAGCACCATCCACAAGTATAACATACTCCCATCAATAACATCCCATGCCTTTCTATCTATATACACAAAACACTTGACACTAGAGTATGTTATTTACATGAATACAAACTACACCCTCTTCATCACTGCACTGAAGTATGCAAACTCATCGCTCTCAGCCTCCCTGAAACTTCTTAACTTCACAGGTTCCATCACACACTACAGTTAGTCTTAGCTTTAGATGCCTCTTGCTCTTTAATATTTTTCAATCTCCATTTACCAGGACAATCTTAATTCAGCAAGTTATCTAAATTCTCCATGCTCCAGAGTTATTATCAGTAAAATGGACATAATAATAATAATAGTACTTATCTCATAAAAGATATGAAGACTAAACTGGTTCATAAATGTAAAGCATTTAGAAAAACTTCCTGATAAGAAATAGCTTGGTAACTTGGTAACTGTTCTTAGCTGCTATTATTATTATTACTTATCACATTCCTTTCAACCACCCTTTTCTTTCCTCTTCTCAAACTATTATCACCAACAGCTTATAAATGTGCTGGCCTCTGCCTTTCTTAAGCCCATAGCCAATACAATATCCCCAATTCCATTATAAGAAGTGAAATCTCTATTAAAAACAGCTATGGCCAAGGCGGCCTGTTACATGAGCAAAACAAAATGTACTCAACCAACAGTACACAGAGAAAAGACTAATGGAGAATGCAGGGGGTGGAGAGAAAACAGGTGGCAAAGAAAAGTTTCATGGGGGGAAAAGACAATGTATGCTATAAAAAAAGGACAGTGAGAAAAATCAGTGAACCAAGGTTAAATGTTTTGAATTACCTTTCATAAAATTGTTTGGTTTTTCTTTTGTTTTCTTGTCATCATCTGAATCCAGATCCGTTTCAGATATATGATCTGAAAAACACTGGGACCCAGCAATAGGTTCACACTTCACATTCCCTGAACTCGGGTTAATTTCCATTTTATGACATCTACCGTCTTCTCCATCTTCTGCTTCAGATTCAGAGTCCTCTGAATCACTGAAGATTTTTGCTTTTTTAAGGAAAGCAGCATTCTTGCGACCTGTGTTGTATCTCCTACCACCATATTTTCTTGGTTCAGAATTTGCTTCCTCCTCTTCCTCTGAGATGCTTTCTGCCTTAGTTTTCTGCGAAGATGTTGATGGGCCACCAGTTCTGTTACGTCCATTATCTGAATCATGACTTTTAGAGTCTTCCTCAGAAGACTCTATCTTAAGAAATTTTGTTTTAGAAGTTGCTGCAGTTTGGGACTTGTAACCATTAGCATGCCAATTTTTCCGGGCTACCCGCAAATCACTTTCTGACTCTGAATCTCCACTTTCAGTATTCTGGGCAGCATGAGAACTGGACAATGGTGATGGTTGATTTTGATCTTTTAGCTCCTCTTCTTCAAGTTCTGACTTTAAGCTCTGGTCATCCTCAGAATTATGTAATAACTTTTTTCTAGCTACAGCAGAAGCATTGCGGTGAGGCAGCTTACGGCCAGAACAGACACTTTCAGAGCTAGAATTCTCCTCTACGTCACTCATTAACTTTATCTTATTGGCAGCCACAGCAGCACACTTTCGTAGCACTTTTCGGTTACTTCCAGCTCTGGCTTTTAGACTTTCACCAGTCTCCAAAGAATTGTTATCAGAGTCACTTAAATAGACTCTCTTTCTAGTGGCTCTTCTGCCACATCCATTTTCTAAAGAAACTGGACCTAAAAATAAAGTAACAGTAAAATTAGAAAGGTCTTCCTTATTTCAACATTTTTAAATGACTTCATTTTAGTACTGATGTTCCTTATTTTTTTAATGCCAAAACAAGTTTACCTTTCTAAATTTAAAACGTTTAAAGGACAGAACAGAACAGAGAGTCCAGAAATAAACCCATGCATATATGGTCAGTTAATTTACGACAAAGGAGCCAAGAATATAAAAATGGGAAGGGACAGTCTTTTCAATAAATGGTGTTGGGAAACTAGACAGCCACATGCAAAAGAATGAAACTAGACTAATATCTTATACCATACACAAAAATTAACTCAAAGTGGATTAAAGAATGTAAGACCTGAAATCATAATACTAGAAGAAAACACGGGTAGAAAAATCCTTGACATCACTCTTGGCAATGATTTTTTAGATCCGACTCCAAAAGCAAAAGCAACGAAAGCAAAAATAAAGCAAGACTACATCAAACTAAAAAGCAACGGAAATCATCAACAAAATGAAATGGCAACCTACTGAATGGGAGAAGATACTTGCAAATCATATACCTAATCAGGGGTTAATACCCAGAACTCATACAACTCAATACAAAAAAAACAAACAATCCAATTTAAAAATGGGCAGAGAATCTGAAGAGGCATTTTTCCATAGGAGACATACAGATGTCCAACAAGCACATGAAAAGATGCTCAACGTCACTGATCATTAGGGAAATGCAAATCAAAACCACAGTGAGATATCATTTCACACCTATTAGAATAGCTATCATCAGAAAGACAAGAAATAACAAGTGTTGGTGAGGATCTGAAGGAGAGGGAGCCCCTGTGCACTGTTGGTGGGAAAGTAAATTGGTATAGCCACTATAGAAAACAGTATAGAGGTTCCTCAAAAAATTACAAATAGAAATATTATATGACCCAACAATTCCACTTCTGGCTATTTATCCAAAGAAAACAAAAACATGAATGTGAATACATATGTGCACCCCCATGCTCACTGCAGCATTATTCACAATAGCCAAGATATGGAAACAACCTAAGTGTTTACTGATGGATGAATGGATAAAGAAGATACACACACACACACGAATACTATTCAGCCATAAAAAAGAATGGACTCTTGCCATTTGCGACAACACAGATGGACCTTGAGGGCATTATGCTAAGTGAAGTAAGTCAGACAGAGAAAGACAAAAACCCTATGATCTCACTTATATGTGGAATCTACAAAAACAAAACAAAAAACAAGCTCGTAGATACAGAGAACAGACTGGTGGTTGCCCGAGGGGAGGGTGCATAGGGAGTGAGTGAAATGGGTGAATGGAGTCAAAAGGTACAAACTTCCAGTTATAAAATAAATAAGTTATGAAGGTATAATGTACAGCATGGCAAGTATAGTTAATAATACTGTATTGCATATTTGAAAGTTGCTAAGACTATATCTTAAAAGTCCTCATCACAAGAAAAAAAAAAATTTTGTGACTATGTATGGTGACGCACAGTAACTAAACATATTGTGGTAATCATTCTGTAAAGTACACAAATGTCAAATCATTACATTGTACACATGAAATTAATATAATGTTATATGTCAATTATACCTCAAGAAAAAAAAAAAGCCTAAAGGACATGTAATCATGTGCAGATGCGTTAAGTCAATAAACCATCCAGGACTTGCCTGGTGGTGCAGTGGTTAAGAATCCACCTGCCAATGCAGGTGACAGGGGTTCAAGCCCTGGTCCGGGAAGATCCCACATGCCGCGGAGCAACTAAGCCCGTGCGCCACAACTACCAAGCCTGCGCTCTAGAGCCCGCGTGCCGCAACTGCTGAGCCCAAGCGCCGCATCTACTGAAGCCTGCACGCTCTAGAGCCCGTGCTCCCTGCAACAAGAGAAGCCACTGCAATGAGATGCCCGCGCACCGCAACTAGAGAAAGCCCGCGCGCAGCAACGAAGACCCAATGCAGCCAAAAGAATAAATAAAAATTTACAGTAAAAAAAAAAAAAAATGTTTTTAAGTAAATAAATAAATAAACCATCCAATATTTAGCTTTTGAATTCTCTTGATATACATTTCTCCAAAGTACCACTGAACCTCTTCTCACCAGTTTTTCTTTTAGCGGCTCTGGTTCTGGTCACCCTGCTCCTGGCCAACCCACTACGTAAGGAGGATTCACGAGCTCTTGAACTCTCTTTGCTTTCCTCTGAACTATTTGAAGCTGAAGATGATGAAGAGGTACCTAAGGAATCTTCCATTTCACTTTCTAAGAAAAATGAAGCATCAACAGTTCATTACATATATTCTCCTATCTTTACACACAAGCAGTTATTTTGTAACAACAGACTAAAAGCAGATTCTTAAAATACTCAGAAGAGGAGAGTATATTTTTAAAAACCGTTCCAAAGAATAGCTGATAACATTTTGGTATTAAAAGGTACATAATCAGCATTTGAAATCAAGTTTGTTCTCTTATTTCTGAAAGTAACATGTTAATACGGGTTTGGATTCAGAAAATACAGTTTATATATTTTATAAACAAGCTTTCATTAAAAATTTAATTAGCTCCACTATCTTCTTCCTTCTGTTATGAGACAGGTATTTCCTATAGAAAAGACAATCGTTTCAAGTCCAGTATTTCAGTAGGCTTTCAGGTCTCTTTCTAGTAGCCCTTCCTAACAGCATAGTTGTACCATACAGGCTTCCAAGCACAAGAAAGAGCATTTCAACACACACACACCAAAAAAAAGGTAGAAAAGGTGTGAGATGAATAATTTAAATAGTACACGTCATTTCCCCCCACCATAATACTTAATGAGTATATGCACAAGTGTAAGCACAAGATAGGAAACCAAATTTCCTGTTCCTTCATCCAGGCTCAGTTCTTGCATGCCTATCACAAAATAAATATTTCACCAAAATGAGTGGGAACATATTGTTGAAAGACAAGATTTTGCTCCATATTACAACCCAACTCCACGTCAAAGAACAGAGTGGCTGTTAGAGGGGTATCAGTCACCAAATCGTGTTTCTTCCTTTGAAATTGCTCTGCAGTTTGCCCACTCTGCCTGCTCCTACTGTATCCCACTTCCCATCATGTTGACTATGTTTCCAGATTCTTCTCCTTCCCCACATATCACTGCCAAACTGATAAATCTTCCTGAAACAGAATTCGTCATGTGATTCCTTCACAACAAGGGACCCTATTAAGTAATCCAAACTTTTCTGCAAGGCTTGCCAGTCTCTAAAATGTGGCTGCATTTTACCTGTTTGATCCTACTATTTTAAATCACAACAGTAATCATTATACCATCATCACAAGTCACCAAAACCACTCAGAGCAATATGCAAGTATGTACACACCATGGCCTCATTCACACAATGCTAACAAAGGGGTCAGCGTCAGCTACAGTTATACCACCAAATAGTAATAAAATAAACAGTTTAGAATTTACTAGGTCATCAGCTTTAAACTTACCTGATTACCAAGTCCTTTTTTTAATTTAAGGAAATTTTTAAATGTCAAATTTTGCACAAAAAGTCGTACTTATATCACATTATTTAAAACCTGAAGGATTCAAATTTGCTTAAAATGTGGCTGCACCACTTGCAAAGAACAGTATTTATCAAATATAATCTAACTATTCCATGTGTTACTTACGTCTCTTCTGTTAAATTTAAGTTCCTTGAATGTCAAGGCCATGTCTTACTTCTTTATTCTTCCCTCTAAACCCATAGTAACTACCAATGTTACAAACGTGAGTGCTCAACAGGTGAATGTATAACATTCCACTTCTCACCAGATAATGTAGAACCATTTGTTAGAGTGACAGGTGTATTTCTTCTCACTCTTTCTGATGATGCCGCTGAATCTGAAGAATCACCAGAAGTAACACCCGAAGAGACACTAGCACTTGTCTTGCGGCTTGCAGAATAAGCTGCCCTACTTGAGGTAGACTGGACAGGAGAACCTACCAACTCAGGAATTACTTTTGCCTGAGATTTTAAGCGCTTCTGCTTGATATTTCTGGTCAAAGATAGGAAAAATAAAACAATATTTAACAAAACAAAGGGTGCCTAAATAAAGTATATTATTACTTAACCTGAGAATAACTTTATGATCAAGACATTAAAATATTCATTATTAACATCTTATTCTAGCATGGATTACTTATTCTCTTTAAATTTGACATCATTTTATTCCAAATTTGAGTAATGAACAAATGATCCAAGTAACAGAATTACAGAAAATCATGCTGAATACCTTAGATTCTTTGGATTAAATGCTAAGGGGAGCCAACATTTATGTAATACAGGCATTCATTCATATTACAAATTTTTTTAAAGTTATATCTGCCGTAGAGCTTGTGATGTGATTTGATTTTGATTGATTGATTGATTGATTGATTTTTGGCTGCACCACGGCTTGCGGGATTCTCAGTTCCCTGACCAGGGATTGAACCCAGGCCACACCAGTGAAAGCCTGGAATCCTAACCACTTGGCCACCAAGGAACTGCCCATATTACAAATTTGAGTCTCAATATGACAATATTCCCTCTAGGCTCCTATTTATATATTCCTAAAGACAGTATAAAATTAGGAGAAATTGACAAAACCTGAAGAGAAAGAACAGAGAGGCAAAAAAGAGAACAAGCTAGTTTTTTTCTGAGACCAATCTGTTTATATCTAAGTGCCAATTCACCAAAATTGGCCCCTGAGCCATGGATTATGGTGAAAAACAGTGGAAGTTTAAGATAAGACAATCTTTGGGTTTAAATTACAGATCTGAGTAATATTCAGGTTTTTTAAAGATAATCCTTTAAAACAAAAGGATTTGGTTTTGCTTTCCTGTAAAACAAAAAGATAAAGGAGCTTTTAGGAGTATCTAAGACATCTGAGCTTAAAGATAACCACAATTAATCAACTATACTTCAATTTTTAAAAAACACAATTCTTTTAAGCAGTTATTGTTTATCATAATCAAGAAAATTCAAGTTTCCAAATGTAAACAGACCATGTTTAAAGACAAGTAGTCTTTCAGTTTCCATGTGTTAAATCCAATCTGTCAGCTACAAATGGGAGGGGGACAAATGACTGTAAAACATAACATCTTGGTTTCCTCCTTTTATTAAAAAATAAAAAATAAAAAAATTTTAAAAAGAAAACTCAAACTTGTTATGTCAAAATTTTAACTTCCATTAATATCAGCTGGAGGGTAATACAAAAAGAAATAATTATATGCTTATATACTTATCATAAACTTGATTTTTAACAGTAGACAAGGTGATAGTACCTCAAGAGTGAAAACTTTCCCTTTTTATCCTATCCTTTATGAAGAAAAAAATGCAGAAGGCCTCAGAGACCTTTGGGAGACCATTAAACATACCAACATATGGGAGCCCCAAAGGAGACGAAAGGAGCAAAACAAAGTATCTGAAGAAATAATGGCTGAAAACCACCCAAATCTGATGAAAAACATTATACATCCACAAAGCTGGACAAATTTCAATAAGGATAAACTGAAAGAAATCCACACCTACAGTCATTTGCAAGATGAAGACAAAAAGAAAATCTTGAAAGCACCAAGAGAAAACTCCATATGCACAAGGAAGGGAACCTCAGTAAGATTAATAGCTGACTTCTCATCAGAAACACTGGAGGTCAGCAGGCAGTAAGATGACATATTCAAAGTGCTAAAAGAAAAACACTGCCAACTAAACTAGTCTTAAATAATAAAACTAGTCTTACATAATAAAAGTGAAATTAAGACATTCCCAGATAAACAAAGATCAAGGGAATTCACTGCTTGCATGTCTGCCTTACAAGAAATATTAAAGGACTTCAGGTTGAAAAGAAATGACACCAGAGGGTAACTCAAATCTATAAAAAGAAATAAAGACCACGGGGAAAGGTAATTACATAAGTAAATATAAATAACAGTATAAATAATTTGTTTAAAAGATTTAAAAGACAACTTCATAAAACAACATATAAAGATATAAACTGTATGACAGTAACAGCACAAATAAGAAGGGGAAGGGAGCTAAACTAGAACAAAATTCTTATATCTATGGGAATTAAATAGTATTAACCTGAAGTAGACTGTTTTCAATTGAGATGCATGGTGTAATCCCAAGAACAACCATGAGGAAATCCATCAAGGGTATAGTGCACATTCAAAATGTACATGACGGGTTTCCCTGGTGGCGCAGTGGTTGAGAATCCACCTGCCAATGCAGGGGACATGGGTTCGATCCCTGGTCTGGGAAGATCCCACATGCCACGGAGCAACTAAGCCCATGCGCCACAACTACTGAGCCTGTGCTCTAGAGCCCGCGAACCACAACTACTGAGCCTGCGTGCTGCAACTACTGAAGCCCACGCGCCTAGAGCCCGTGCTCCGCAACAAGAGAAGCCACCACAGTGAGAAGTCCGCGCACCACAACGAAGAGCAGCTCCCGCTCGCCACACTAGAGAAAGCCCGCGTGCAGCAACAAAGACCCCACACAGCCAAAAATAAATAAATAAAATAAATTTATTAAAAAAAAAAAAAAAAGTACGTGAAAACAAACTAAACACTGAAAAACTCAATTTCCACATTTCAACACTTTAAAATATCTATAAATTTGATATTAATGTAAGCTACATAGTCATAAATGGCAAAATATAAATTAATATTAATTTACTATAAAGAGAATAAATCCTGCATTTTATATTTCTTCTCTACAACTAATCCCCAGTGAAAATAGAGTGCATTACATCTAACTGGCATTTTCCCTTACACGATCAAATGCTCAATAGCCATACACAGTAATCATTTTACCCTCTGCATTTAAAAAAAAAATTCTTATGCAAAAGACAAGTAATATTTTGAATAATCCTTAGTAAGATTTAGTTGATGCTTTTCATTAAATGCTTACAAATGTATATAATTAAAAATTAATGCAACAGCTCTATATGCAGATAATGCTTTCAATCCATAAAAAACAATGACTATTCTTTTCTGAATATACTATACTCTAAAATGATTAAGAATTTTTAGCTTAATAAAATCAAAGAAGTATCACAACCTGAAATTTTTAAAAACTGCACACAAAGACTGCAATAACCAATTTACCTGATACTTTTGTTAGCCTGATTGACACGGTTACAATTTTGCCATCTCTTGAACCTCTGGCTTCTTCGAAGTTTTTCACTGAATTTTTGACCAATCTTAAAATCAGAAGAGATTTTCTTCATTTTTTCTTCAAATAAGGCAGACAATCTCAACGTCATACTGTAAATCTGCAAGGACATGAAAGCAAAACTAGTACTATAAAATATCTTTTAAAATATTTTTACAAGTAAAATTATAGTCATTGAGGCTACTTGTAATCTATTATATCACTGTTATAGATAAATGACTGTTCCTTACTTTATTTCCCATCCCTTCCCTGCAAGGACAGTGGAAGTATCAAATATACACTTCTCCGATCAAAAGAAAGTAATTTTAAATCAATCAACCCTAGGGTTGTATCTAGGGTTTATGTCTGTATGTCAATGGTTCTCAACTGGTTTTTTCCACATCTACGTGTACAAATCCCCAAAATGCCTCCTTCTCCTAAAGTTAGATAGGAAGTTGGTTGGTTTTAAGGTTGCTATTTAGGCAGCAGAGAAGTAGTGTCTCCTTGGCAAGGGAACAAAATCACTTCTACACTAGTCTCTACTTGAAATCTGACTGCCTCTGATGACACTTAGATTATTATCGGGAAAAAAACGATTGCCTACATCCAAAAGAAGACATTATGCCCTATAACTTCATATAAGAAAGATTGTGTTCTAATAACTTTTATAATTAAACAACATCAAATCTTCAAAAGAACAGCAATGTGATGTTAAGTGCCACTATAAATAACTTTCTGGCACAGCTATGTATTCACAGGAAGTACCTTTACTCAGCCACAATCATTCCTGAAAAGTAAAAATCTAATATTCAAAAGCTAAATATCAATCATTCTGGTGCATGGTAGAGGAGGGTGAAGAGACTAACACTGGGGAACCTTTAAAAAGTATGTAAAATGTATGAATTTCCCATATTCATATATATATACACACACACACATACATATATACACACACATATACACACATACATATACAGGTATCCCCACTTTCAAAAACGCTACTTTCTGCCACTTCACTTTTACAAAAGACCTACTTTATTAGTACTTGTTTTCGCTAACTGAAAAAAAATCCAAAGAAGATTTTCACTTTTATGAAAAAAGGTGAAAACAGAGTTCAGCATTTGTTTGCAGCAAGCTGTTACAGAGGTAGTGCATACCCCAAACAGCAAGAGTAGCGCCGCCAAGCTCCTTCCCCAGCGACTACACTCAGCATCTCAGCATCAGGTCGCCACAGTTTTTTGTTTGTTGTTTGTTTTTGTTTTTTTAGCAATGTCCCAAACCAGAGAGATACATTTATTATGGTTGCTGAGCTTGCATTGATACGTTATCACCCGAAGTCCATCAAAACCATTAGGGTTCATTCTTGGTGTTGAATATTCTATGGGCTTTGACAAAAGTATAATGACAACAGATTTTCCCTTTCGGCACTTTGAATATCTCATTCCACAGCCTTCTGGTAGGCAAAGTTCTGGCAGAGAAATCAGCTGATAGCTTTAAGGGGTATCCATTACGTTATGACTCTTTGTTTTTCTCTTGCTGTCTTTAGAATTCTCTTTATGCTTAACTTTTACCATTTTAATTATGACGTGTCTTGGTGTACATCTCTTTGTGACTCATTTTGTTTAGGCAGGTCGCCACAGTTTTGAACTGTATCTGTGAGCATCTGTGCTTTATCTTGATCTATTCCGTGCATCTGTTATCAAGATGTGTCCTAAGGTAGCTGGTTCTTCACCTAGAAATGGGGTACTTTCAAATACAGGAGGAAACCTATATACATATACATATAATAAGTATATGTGAAATCTGTAATCCCTCTTTATCTTTGAAGTGATCTTTAACAGTTATTTCCAGTATTTTGTATATATATTAAATTTATTCTTTTCCCTCAAACCTGAACTCTAGCATAAGTCACCAATTTTAACAAGAGTGATTTTTTTTCCTCAATCATATTAAGTTTGAAATCTCTGATAATCTTGAGTACCACCACTTTCATCTGAAAAATTCAATAATACATTTGAATTAAAAATAAAATTGTTTAACAAAAATGAGTGCTAAAATTATTAGTTCCTCAACATGAAAAAGGGCATGTGTGAAAAACCCACAGTTATCATTATACACAGTGGTAAACGACTGAAAATCTTTCCCCCTTAGATCAGGAATGATACAAGGATGCCTGGTTTCACCACTGTTATTCAACACTGTACTTTAAATTCTACCAGAGCAATTAAACAAGAAATAAAAATAATTCAAATTGGAAAGGTAGAAGTAAAACTATCTCTATTTGCAGATGAAATGATCCTATATATAGAAGCAATCAAAGATTCTACAAGAAAGCTATTAGTGCTAATAAATTAATCCAACAAAATTACAGAGTATGAGATCAACACACAAGAATGTGCTCTGTTTCTATACACCAACAATGAACAAGCAAAAAAGGAAATTAAGAAAGCAACTGCATCTCAAATAGCATCTAAAACAATAAAATATGAGGGAATAAATTTAACCAAGGAGCTGCAAGACTCTCCACTGAAAATTACAGAACGTTGCTGGAAGAAATTAGACCTAAATAAATGGAAAGACATCTGGCGTTAAGGGATAGAAAAACAGTAGTCAGGATGTCAGTACTGCCCAAAGGAATCTACACCTTCAGTTCAATCCCTATCAAAACAGACATGGAAAAAGTCAATCCTCAAATTCAGAATGAATTGCACCCCCTGAATTGCCGAAACAATCCTGAAAGAGAACAAAGAGGACTCAAATTTCCTTTATTGCCAAACTTACTACTAAAGCTACAGTAAACATTATAGTACTGACACAGAGACAGACAGACACTCATATGTATAAACCAATGGAACAGAACTGAGTTCAGAAATAAACCCATATATCTATGGCCAACTGATTTTCAAAAAGGGTGCCAGGCCATTTAATAGGGAAAGAATAGTCACGTCAACAGATGGTGCTGGGACAACTGGATTTCTACATGCAAAAGAGTAAACTGGACCTCTGCTTTACACCATATACAAATATTAACTCAAAATGGATCAATAGCTTAAATAAGAACTAAACCATAAAACTCTTAGAAGAACACATGAGGTGAATCTTCATGACACTGAATTTGGCAATGGATTTTTTTAAACTATTTTGAACATGATTTCCAAACATTTGCCTCTATAAATTACTCCTTAATATACATGTTTTGTGCAAGTAGTCTTTTCCACAGTTAATACTGTCTATAAAAAATAATTATTAAAATTAGAATTAATGGGTCAAATGGCACTTAAGCTTCTGACACATATTTTTCAAGTTGCTCCATAATAGTGTTGGGCATCTTACAGGCTGTAGCAATGGGTTCTTAAACATGAAACCAAAAGCACAAGAAACCAAAGAAAAAAAAATAGATTAATTGGACTTCATCAAAATTAAAAACTTTTGTGCATCAAAGGACATTATCAAAAGTGAAAAGACAACCTACAGAGAAAATAACTGGAAAACATTCATCTGATTAGGACTTAATATCCAGAATATATTTAAAAATTCTTACAACTCAACAACAAAAGGACAAAAATCCAATTAAAAATTGGGCAAAGCACTTGAATAGATATTTTTCCAAAGAAAATATACAAGTGGTCAATAAGCACATGAGAAGATACTCAACATCATTAGTGTACTGACTATATTTTCTTATTTTCTGTATCCTTGATGCTCTGGCATTTGGAGCCTTTATCCTGGAGAGACTACCCCATCCCAGGGCTAGTTCCCAGAGATAGCAAGTGGCTGTTTTTCTGATACAGAAAACAATCAATCCAGAGATCAAATACCTAATAGTCTTCTTTATCAAACTCTCATACACCAAGCCAATATTCCCCCTACCCAAATCACCCCAGGGCCAGGAATCAGACATCTAGAGACCACCCCTACAGATCAAAGCTCCAATGACTACAAACTAGCCAATCCTAGACTGTTTACTCTGCCCTGCCTTGCCGTCCTGTGAAAACCCCAATCTAGGCTCTGTGCCATACTCTTCCCTTCCCTCCCCTCCCCTCTGCCTACTCATCAACCTTGTATCACACTTCTGTTTCTAGGGATCTGTGAGTATAAACTTCTTCCTTCATGACAATTCATGTCTGCATGTCTTACTATATCTGATTAAAACAAATTCTAGATATAATTTTTTCAAAAGTCATAACATAAATACAAATCAAAACTACAAGGAGATAACACTTCACATTCACTACGATGGCTACAATTTTTTTTAAAAACACAGAAAATAACAAATTTTGGCAAGTATGTGGAGAAACTAGAATCCTCGTACATTGCCAGTGGGAATACAAAATGGTGCAGCCATTATGGAATACAGTTTGGTGGTTCCTGAAAAAGCTAAACATAGAATTACTCTATGAACCAGAAATTCCACTCTTAGATATATACCCAAGAAAACTGAGGACAAGAACTCTTACAAATACTTGTATTCCCATTAATCACAATAACCAAAAAGTATTAACAACTCCATCAACACTTGTCCATCAAAAGATGAATGAACAAGATGTCATATACCCATACAATGAAATATTATTCAGCCAAAAAAAGGAATGAAGTTCCAATACAGGCAACATGGATGAACCTTTAAGATACTATGCTAAGTGAAATATGCCAGACACAAAAGACAAATATTGTGTGATTCAATTTGTATGAAATATCTAGAATAGGCAAATTCAGAGAGATACAAAGTAAATTAGAGGTTACCAAGCGCTGAGGGAAGGGGAGAATGTGGAGTTACTTGCTTACTGGTGACACAGTTGCTGTTTGGGATGATGGAAGAGTTCTGGAAATAGACAGCAGTGATGGCTGAGCAACACTGTGAATGTAATTAATGCCACTGAACTATATACATAAAAATGGTTAAAATGATAAATTTTATGTTTTATATATATATATATGTAACCACAATTTTGAAAATTTGGCAATACACCAAAACCCACTAAACTGTGCACTTTAAATGCATGAGTTGTATGATGTGTCCTCAAACATATATTTTAAACAAAAGGGAAAAAGACATGAATGAAATTTATTTTCTGTCTGGAAAGAAAGTCTCACAAATGGTGACTACTGACAATAACACAAGCTTGGAAAAATGTTAGACTTGTATGTTAAACTGATCCAATAAGCAATTTGGATACTGAATGCAATGAAAAGGTTCTCAGATTAAGAGAAGAATTAATAATGCAGGCAGAGTCTGATAATAAGTAATGAGGGGGAAGTGAAATTAAGACAAAATGGTTAATTAGCAGTGATAGTCACTGATGATAGAGAAAGTGCTGTAACATCAAGCAAGGGCTTTATTTTAAAGTCTTACTCTCAAATTATTGCTGTTTTTTTTTTTTTTTCAAATTACCCAGCACACTGGCCACAAACGTTTATGAATATTCACTGAGAGTATGTGTACCCTTTTGTGTATTTATTATGTTTCAACAAGTTTTGAAAAGTTATCCAACATAGAACATTTGAACAAAAATTTAGGAATGTCCACTCTACTTGTGTTCTTAACTAATCAGATGGCCCATGTGTTTCTTCTTCAGATCCAAAATGTTAGTATGCCATCAGTAGTCCACGCCCACTTCAGATTTTCCTTTTCTTACTTTTAATATTCTTCCAGCCTCTATCACTAAGTTCCCAATCCACTTTTCAAGATTCCCATATGTAAGAAAACAGATTTTTCTCACTCTATACATCAAATACAAATTTGTTCATTTCTCACTGGTGTCCTCACTCGCACCAATCCTCTTTTGCTTATGAAACTTTAGGAAAGCGGAACAGTGTCACAAGGAGATGTTTCCTAAGCAGATGCCTGGGCAGTGGCACTCTATGCTCAACAGTGGTCTCACTCTACTCACCGATCTTTTATGCTCCCACCTCTACCAAACACTAGAAAATTACCATCTATACAGATCACACAGACTCTTTTTTTTAATATAAACTTTTAAAATTACCTTTGATCTTTTATTTGGTGTATATGCTTTTGCATTGCTAAATATCAACCGGATGTCTTTGCAAAATTCCAAAGGGCTGTCATAATTTCCTGCTTCTAAAGTTTCCCTTACTGTTCCAAAATCCATTGGAGTATCTATAATATCTCGGTAATCCTAGGTTTTAAAAACAATAATTAGTTCAAAGATTCGATTCCTGTCTTTAGAAATGTAAGTGCATCAAATCTCTAAAATATTCAAAATGACAGAAGAAAAAAAGGTTACAAGGATCTTAAGAATCATCAATAATTTTTAAAAAGACATCCAAACACATGGACAAGAAATATAACAAAATGATATACTTGGTAGCAAGATATGGAATTGTTTTTATTTCCTTCTTTATACCCTTCTATAATTTCTAAGCTTCCTACAGTAAATTTGTGCTTTCTAATCTTTTTTTTTTTTAAGGTCATTTTCCATTTCCCTATTAGAAAGTAAAGACAGACACTTTTAACCAATTCATAGTTTTCCTGGGGCTGGGCCTACTAATCCTCCAATTATATTATGTAACACTGGTTAACTAAGTCTTAACCCAAGTTACAAGGGTGTCTATTAATTCAAGAAAACTGTGTAAAACACTCTTCCACAGCTGAATTAGTGGTCAGAGACAAAGTTAACAGGAAGCCTAGTCATCTTACTTTTTGGTTGCTAGGGGTTTTTTTTTTCTTTTTTTTTTTGGCCACGCCACGTGGCTTGCAGGATCTCAGTTCCCCGACCAGGGATTGAACCCGGGTCACGGCAATGAAAAACCCAGAATCCTAACACTAGGCCACCAGGGAATTCTAGACACCTTACTTTTTAATTTGAATACCTCTACCCCAATCTCCTCTACACCAACAAGAAAAGCCCCAAACATTCAAATAATGACAACTTACTGGATATTCAACCAAATCAACAGGTTGTCTAAATGGTTCAGAATCTTCACATTGAAATATTAAGTTCACTAGTTCCTTACACTGTTTCTTCCAGTTGCTTTCAACATAATTGGTTGCTTTGATGCTCCTTGTTTTCCAATCATGAACCTAAAAATACATTCATAATATTAAAAGTTTTTTCAATCTTGGAAAAGTCACACTATGGTATGGTATAGTATAATGGTAAGAATGCAACTGAGCTATTGTCTTCTGTATTACGTCATAATATGTCATTACATGATTTTCTATCTACTTGGGGAAAAAATCCACTTTTTTAAAAAACCCAATGTCACATCTGTTACTCTAAAAACATTTTCATTCCACCACTTATCTCCTAAGTTTAGAAAATGTTTTCACAGGATATGAAGTATCACACTGGATAATGTAGTAGGCAGAACAATGCTCCCAAAGATGTGTACATCTTAGTCCCAAGAACCTGTGACTATGGCAAAAGGGACTCTGCAGATATGACTAAAAGAGTAGATAGACTTTGAGATGGGGAGATAGTCCTGGATTATCAGGGTGGGCCCAATGTAATCACAAGGGTCCTCATACAAGGGAGGCGGAAGAGTCAGAGGCAGACTGGAAGATGCTATGCTGCTGACTTGAAGATGCAAGAAGGGGGCCATGAGGCTCCAGAAGCTGGAAAATGGAAGGAAATGAATTCTGCCCTAGAGTTTCCAGAAAGGAACACAGCTATGCTGACACCTTGACTTTAGTCCAGTGAGACCCATGTCAAACTTCTAATCTACAGAACTACAAGATATTTTTATTGCTTAAGGCACTAGATTTATAATTTGCTACAGCAATCATGACAAATACTAAACAGATACTAAATACTTAGAAGTCTGTTTAGAAATGAAATTATATGAAAATGGTAATAATTCAAGTCTTAACTTTTCATTGTTATTTGAGGCAGCATATTATGAAAATTGATGTGATAAAAAGCTTAAATTTAAGCAGCATTTGAATGAAATATAAGATAACACTATTAAGCATTTTCCAATTAATAAACTTTACTTTTCATTAACATATTACATTAGAGCTTCAAGAACTGCCGATGACACCACAATTTTAACTACCCAATATCCAAAGCTTATTTCCCACTTTGTTCTCCCCATCCTCCCAACAAATCCTCATTTTTAAAAAAGGTTCAGTCACCAAATCCTAGTTAATTTCCCCATTAAAAGGTCTCATCTTCTTTCCTTCCTCTCTACTGCAAGCCAACACTATTCTTTTTTTTTTTTTTCTTTTTTAATGGCTACGCCACTGTGTGCTTGTGGGATCTTAGTTCCCTGACCAGGGACTGAACCCGAGCCCTCGGCAGTGAAAGTGCGGAGTCCTAACCACCGGACCGCAAGGGACTTCCCAGCCAACACTATTCTTGACTAAGTTTCCCACCTTTTCTCTGAGATTCTTGCAATGAACTCCTAACTTTAATACAAATCTATCTAACTTTAATCAAAATCTATCTGTTTTGGCTATGGAGTTGACTCTCTACTGTAAATTTAAAAGAAATCTTTGGTTTACAACATCACCATCATCTGCTCCCAACATAACAGCCAGACACAAGCACTTTGCTCACTCCAAAATTCAACCCCTACGCCAGTCAGGCCAGTGCTCTCAGTAGCCCACTGACATGCCACACTTTCCTACTTTTTTGGCTTGAATCATAATAACCCTTACTTCTCGAGTGTCCTCTTCTTACTCTATCTCATTCTGAGGACACAGTCCAAATCCCAACCCTTCCACTAAACCTTACCTAACCATCCACCTTACAGTGATTTCTCCCATTTCTCTTATAAAATATTCAATATCAATATCAATGTAACTTTTCAAAGACAACACCTAAAATCTTATGTTGATTTTAAAACACAGAGTAAACAAACAACCAAGGTTAATCACACAGATTAACTTACTCTCCTTCTTCCAGAAGATGTTTTAGGAAGATCACTATCATCCTAGGAATAAAAATCAGAGCACTTTAAGTGTTAATATTTTCATTAGATATGCAATAATCTTAGCATATCAAAGACATTAGGTTTACGAGGGTTATAACTTGTTAACAAAATCTCAAAATACAGACTATCAGATGGTCTTTGTGGCACTCACCCTCCAAGAAACCAACCCTTATTCTTATTAATAACCCTTTACATTCCCTAACGTAAACATGCACTAAATCCAAAATATAGCTATAAAAAGTTGCCTTGTGCATGTCTACAGAAGACATGCCCAAGGAGCTTTAAATTTGTGTTTTTACCTCTTCCATAAAATTCAGAAAGAGTCTCCCACAGATTCCTACATTTTGTATGCTACACATTTTCTTATTCCCTAAATCACACATTAGCATCCCCATTTTTATTCCAATGAAAATCAGTGAACTACAATAATAGTTTGTGTAGAAACTGACACCACACTGTTTTTAAAAAATATCCCTCCTGCAACTCCATACAACAACCTGATTTTCTGTGAAGTGAAATTACACAACATCAGTGATATCTGCCTTTACTTACACTTTGACACCATCTTGAGTGAAGGATTTTAGGGTACTTACAGCATGGTAAAGTTCATTAATTTTTAATTACAATTAAATCCAACTCTCAGATACTGATTTTTTTTTTTTTTTTGGCTGTGTCACATGGCTTGTAGGATTTCAGTTCTCCAGTCAGGGATTAAACCCAGGCCACGGCAGTGAAAGCACCGAGTCCTAACCACTGGACTGCCAGGGAATTCCCTCAGATGCTGATTTTACCAAAAACATATCCAAGGTACTTCTTATAATACACCTTTCTCTATCTCAAATTTGGAAAGAGAACATATTCCACACCTAAGTTAATTCACTTAGACATAACTTGTTTATTTAATATCAATTATTGGCTATTACCTCATTGATGATCTAGATAATTTAAAAATGTAGTTTTATCAAGTGCCCTATTTTCATAGTTCATTGGAATATAGCAAGAATTGATTTAGGTAACCAACGTTTTCTACTTCACTCTTCATTCTAAGTTATCATTTGCAATTAACAAAAATCATTATAAAATTGACAAACTTCATACCAAATCCCCGGCATTTTGCTCATCATTTTCAGAAGTGTTAGAAAGTTCTGAGATATTTGTACAGTCTTGACTCCTAAAAGACAATTTTTTAATTTAACAGTATGCAAATGTAGTCCCTGTCTCCAAACATTCAAACCACAGGTTAAGATACAAACAGTTCCCCAACTATGCAAACAGTTCCCCAACTATGCACACCTAATTTCAAGCAGTAGAATATCAGGTTTTTACTCTATCCTCTGTGGAAACAACTGACCATACTAGAACAGTGAAAGTGAATTTTTTTTTCAATTTAAGTGTGTACAGAAATCAAGCTGGTAATCCAGAAATACTATATGTATAGCCTCAATTGGATGAATACACGGATGAGTTTTTCTAAGTTATCACCACTAGTAATATTTGTACAGTGAGTACCAGGAAAATGGTTGATTTGAGATAAAAAAGAATAGAAGCAAAAAAGGAAGTAGAAACTAAAATAAATTATATCTTAACCTCACTGTAAACACAGCAGAAGAAAGAATCGTAAAATAGGGGTATCTAGACACAACGGAGATGAAAATGGGTATGTGACCTTCCTGAAGTAAAAAGAAGAAAATCTGGGAGGAGAGGCAATAAGTTTGAGTCCTCCAGACATCGGACAGATTCAGCCCAGGAGAGTGAAAACAGCTGGAATCAGTTATTCCCCAGTTTGTAGCCAGATACGGAAAATGATGTCAGAGTTTATAAATTATCTTCTCCAGTATATAATTCTTTCAAAGAATTTTTATAACTGGGGGAAAGGCATACAAGATCATATAGCAAAATCATTCATTTTAAAGGAAAGAGGCTGAGTAACGTGTGCAAAGTCACCCAGAAAGTTCACTAGAACAGGTTAGGTTAGAACCTGGATCTCAATTTGCAGGTCAGTTTTCAGCCTACTAGTCCAAATCGATTTCCAAATGCAAGAAAAGTGTGGAATATTCACAGGATACAATCCAAAACAGATTAAGACTCAATCTAATCATGAGAAAATATCAGACGAGCCAAATTAATTACACGCTACAAAATAAGTGTCCAGCGCTCATAAAAAATGATGAAGTGATAAAAGAAAGGAAAGACTAGAGAACAGATTAAAAGAGACTAAGAAAAAAAACAGTGAATGCAGTGGGAATTCTGGATTGGATCCTGAAACAGAAAAAGACATTGATATAAAAACTGATGAAATCCAGATAAATTCTACACTTTAGTCAATAGTACTGTACCAAGGATAATTTCTTAACACTTCATAAGGACACCAAAGTTGTGTAAAATGTTAACCTAAGGGGAAAACAGGTGAAGGGTATATGTATACATAGGGCAACTCTCTGTAGTATAAAATTATTTCAAAATTTAAAAAATAGAAAAAATTGAACTATTCAATTTCTCATTCCTTTACCTAAATTACAATCACAAAAGAAGAAATGTAAAGAAATGTCATTTAATGTAACACATTAAAAGGGTATAATTCAGAGAGCACAAATTAAGAACTGGAAGAGCACAATATGCAAAGTCACTTTTCCACAACATCTATAATATGAGGTCACTTACTTGATAAATTTCAAAAGCTGGTCAGTTATCTTCTTAGCTGATCTTGCAATTACACTCTCAGGTTCATTAAATGTTCTGGCATTATGTTCTATACATCTGACTTCCCATACTAATGCAGATAGCCTCCTTCAAAGTAAAAAATAGGCAATTTAGGGCTTAAAAAATGAAAAGACAGAAACCAAGTAAAAAAATCCAGCATGTTAAGCCAGCATGATATATTAATTAAACCATAAGTGCAAAGTTATAATGAATAACTTTCTAATACTGTCAACTTGATCACAGTCATAAGCAATTACATTGGAAGCTGAACTGCAGAGAATACATTTAAGGACTGAAAGTTGTAACAGATCACTTAATCACATCCAGAAAACCAAAAGAGCAACACTCCCTTTTCACACTGCCTATAGGTATATTTGAAGCTATTGAGACTCAATGAAAAAATGTGTTAAATACCATCAATTCTAAGAAAGTCAATCTGACTATAAACTCACAAACTGGTTTCTGAACGAATGCACTACAGAGGTAAATTAACATCAACAATGTGAACTCAAGAAGTCAGTTTTTTGTAAAGATAATTTCCCAAAGCAGCTGAATCATACAGAATACCATCACCGGCTTTTAAAAAAAAAAAAAAATCACTGAGAATGGGAAATTTTATAGTTTTCAAAGCTCTAGAAGCCAGAGGTAAAAAGTTGATGACTCTGGGGATTTTATCTTTCAAAGGCCAAAGTCATTATTAATTAAATTTTATATTTAAATGGAGCAGCTTTTGCAAGAAAAACAGACTACTAAAGACTGAGGAATGAAATGTGGTACTTCTCCTTATCCAGGTTCTATCCATACCTACCCACAGGCATCTAACACACTGTCTTACACACAGGACCAAGAAATGACTATAACAAAAGAAGAGAATGAAACAGAAAATAATGTTAATCAGCCCCCACTCCACCACTGTCACAATCAGCCACCACTACCTCTGTTAACTCTACCTGGTTAAATGGCCAAATATCTTTTCAAATTTTTTTTAAAGTAGGTTTCTACTGACCTGTAAAATCGATTAACAAGTCTCATTCGAATTGTGTACAGATCAGTTGGATAGGCCACTACAGTACAGTACTTTGGATATGTACACAGATCAACTGGACCTGCAAAAGCTGCTGCTATATCTGTAATGGCAGAAGGAAGAATTTTCATCAAGAAATTCATTACCTCTAAGTGATATTTCTCTACAAATCATTCATAAAACAGTTACAATTAGCACTACAGGCTTACCCAAAAAGTAATAAATACAAATTGTAATAAAGAACATAACCACAATTATGCTACTGTTTTAAAATACTTTTGTGGAAAAGAAATCTTGAACATGAAACTTGTCACTGTAAAAAAAACTTACCAAGATTCAAAAGTTGATCTATACCACTGATAATTCGTTCACATTCTTCATCTCTCGATTTCTGACCCCATTCACCATCTTGGGGTTTGTAGAGCAATTTCTCTAGCTCATCTGAAGTGACAGAAATACTAGCTCCTAATTCTTCAGGTGGATCAACTATGATTCCATCAAAAAAGAAAAGAAAAAACAAAATCAAACCAAACTAAATATACACTATATTTAAATTCAGTTGTCCAAGTTCATATACAAGATACTAATCAAAGGAAAAAGAAGTTAGTTTATAGCAGAAAAACCTGGCAGACACCACCTAAATTAAATGATTAAAGTTAACATTCCCAGTAACAGGACAAACTGCTATCACGTGCCTCCTGATATGATGCACTGAGAAAGCCACAACATCACTTCTCTGACACTCTTGCCAAATATGCAAACTCTGGACTTAATCATGAGGAAACATCAGACAAACGCAAACTGAGAGAAATTCTATAAAGTAAGTGGCCAGTGCTCTTCAAAAGTGTCATGGTCATGAAAGATAATGGAAAGATTCAGGGATTCCAGACTAAAGGAGACTAAGAAGACATGGCAATGAAATCCAATGTTTGAAAGAACATTAGGACCATGTCAAAATTTGAAAAAGGTCTATAAGATTAGAATTGTATCAATGGTATTTCCTGATTTTGATAAATGCACTGTACTTGGGTTAAGATGTTAACATTTGAGAAAATAGGGTGTTCAGAAATTTTTCGTACTCTTTTTGTAATGTTCTTAAGTTTGAAATTATTTCAAAATGAAATGTTTAAAAAGTGCAGTAAAAACTGATAATGGAAGAGTGTGCACATTTTTAAAAAGAACAAGAGGCAATGTAAATATTCAGAGAATAGTTTCTTGAAAACTATTTTTTAAAAAAGAAAAATGTCAACAGAAAGAAGACAAACATATCAATCTAACAATCTGATAGGTAAAACGATATTTTAATATTTTAAATTATTATTTAAAATATTATTATTTTAATATACCTTTCCGAGACTGATAATGCAAATGAGCTTTTCTTCATATGCCTCCAAATTTATTTTTCTGCCTGTTCATGTCTTTTGACAACTCTTCTAAAGACTTATTGGCCTTATTAACATGTAAAATCTCTTTATGTAAGTGCTTTCATTGATTTGGTATCGTTTACAAAGCGGCAGCTATAACTAGCAGTTAAAAGCACTGGTTGGTGCCAGATGGCTTAGGCTAGAATCCAAACTCCTAACCTTTCTAGAGGTGTGTGACTTAGCTAAGTTACTGAAAACGCTCTGAGCCTGAGTTCCTTCATCTGTAAAATTAATAATAGAGCATCACCTCAGAGTAAGATTAAATGAATGGATACATATGAAGTTCTTAGCAGCAGAGTAAGACCTCAAAAAAATGTTGGTTTTCACTTATCTATATATGCTTTATACAACGCAAAATGTCATTTCATATTGCTAAGTATTATTTGTTAAGATACTAAGCTCAAAAGAAAATTTAATAAAGGAGTCACTGGTGACTTTCAAGAGTGTAGTTATTTAAAACAAATTTTTTTGAAAAAAACTCCTTAGTGGGAAGCAGCCGCATAGCACAGGGAGATCAGCTCGGTGCTTTGTGACCACCTAGAGGGGTGGCATAGGGAGGGTGGGAGGGAGACGCAAGAGAGAGGAGATATGGGGATATATGTATCTGTATAGCTGATTCACTTTGTTATACAGCAGAAACTAACACACCATTGTAAAGCAATTATACTCCAATAAAGATGTTAAAAAAAAACAAAAAGAGAAAAAAAAAAAAAAAGACTCCTTATTTCCAAAGTAAAGCAAGGCAACAGTTGATGGAGATATGACAGAGAATAAAACACAAAGGAAAAAGGGCTTGATCCTTAAGGCAGACACAAGAAGAAAACACAGAGCAAAGATTTCATGTGTCAAAAATGGTGGATGTGGAAGGACACAAGTTCTTGCATGTTTTTATGTTGAATCAACACTAATATAAAAGAAAGCTTGATAGTGGAGAGATGGGAGGCAACAGATATATAGGGTACCCCTTCAAAAAGTTTAACAAGAGTGAAGTAATTCAGTAGCAAAATGTTCAAGAAAACGAAATGAAAGCTGTTTTAAGGTACAAGACACAAATCCAAACTTGAATGGAGATAGGAAGGAGGAAACTAAAACTGTTGGAGGGAATGAACTAAGTGTAAATACCAGGTCCAAGAGAAGTTCAAAGGAGTGGGACAGCAAGCACTGGAGAAGAGACGGCCTTTGGAACAGAGGCCTCTACCTCTCAGACAAGTTGAGGTAATGCGAAAGACAGACGCAAGCCAGGTTAGAGCTCTTCTCTGAAGAAAGAACAAGGGTAAAAGAATAAGGATGAGGAAAGGGAAATGGAGGCTATGTTAAGGAGATCAAGAAGAGACTAAAGCACAGTTACATGAGAAATGACAGTTGGTGACTAAGATACAGCGAGCAACAAGCTGGAAACAGGATAAGAATTAAGGAGCCAGATACACATAATTCTGTTCACTTGTTTTAGTAAAGCTCACAGTTACCATAATTTAAAAATGTTTCTCAAAGACCACAAATGTGCTCTATGTGCATTAGTAAGATAAAAACTTGAAAATATATTTTCATTGTTTAAAAATTACATACCATTATCAGGTATTGGTTCCATGTCCCAAGGGCTAAGTTTTTCAATTTCAGTATTGTCCCACCTGTTAAAACCAAAAAAAGTCTGGTTAGCCTTTCATAAAGACAATTGATAGCATGTATAAAATAGATAACTAATGAGAACACTGTGCATAACACAGGGAGCTCTACTCAGTGCTCTGTGGTGACCTACATGGGAAGGAAATCCAAAAAAGAGGGGATATATGTGTATGTATAGTTGATTCACTTTGCTGTACAGCAGAAACTAACACAACATTGTAAAGCAACTATACTCCAATAAAAAATAAAAAATTAAAAAAAAAACCTGTGGCGAATAACTAGGTACCCACTACAAGAGTAAACAAAAAGATAGAAAATGCAAAAATTAACCTCACTGTAGCAGTAAGTTTAAATATTAACAGTATGGTTTTTTTTCAAATAGATTATAACAAACAAGTATAAAAATGTATGGTGGATTCAAGGACAAAACCAGAAATCCTGTGTGGCCTGTACCCAGGGTAAGTGAAGAAAGACAGTGTGAAGGCCTTGAATGCCACACTTCAGAATGTGGACTTTGTTTCCACAGCCAATGGAAAGGCAGCAAAGACTTTTTTTGAACACGGGAAATGAAGTAACATGTGCTCCTCCTGAACAATGATCCCGCAATATTGGGTTGAGGAAATATTAGGAGGCTACAAAAAAAGTCCCAGGGAAGCAAGTAGAACCTGTACCAAGGCGGGTACTAGTAACAGAGGCATTCTAGAGAGATGCTGCAAAGGTGAGACTGACGTGACTTAACAATGAACTCAATGGTGTTTTTTTTAACCTGAAACACATCATTCATACCACAACCTGCCGCAATGAACAAATGTTTGTAGATGACTGCTTTTCATCTGCATACATACCTAACAATGTAACACTGGAAATGACTATCAGGGTACTGTGGCTGATACGGCTCTTGACTCAGCACCGTTCCAAACCACCAAGCATCGTCAATGATAGAACGAAACCTGTCACCTATAAGAGAGACGACCAAGTCTGAGACATCAATTTGCTAACATTAACATTTTTAACTTATAAAATACCTATGACACAGATAAAACAAATCAAATAATATTTTTATCTTAAACTTAGCCATTCTTCGCCACTTACCTGCAATCTTTAGTGATAAAACATACGTGAAAAAGACATAGTACTACACTCGGCAATTTACCAAAGGTATAAAACCATATAATATAATTGATGAAAACGGTTTATGACTAGGTTCCATTATTTAATGGATCCAAATGCCCACTCCAAAATAAGTTCTATTACAAAGAACAAAATTTAACAAAACTCAAAAATCTTTTACGATGTATACAAATCGATAAATATTTAATAAGCATATTAAATATACTTATGAAATATGTAACATTTCCTGAATAAAACAAGTTATAAACGTATGATCAGAAGTTAATCCATGATTCTTCTAAAGTTGCTGCTATATATATATCTCCACATAAAACGGTGTTCTAATTCTTAAGATCTCATAATAAAAATCAGGTCTAAATGTACCCTTGAAAATACTTATTTATTATTTAAAAGAATTAAACATCCACATACCCCATTATCTCAGCATAATATAAAAGCAGGCAAGCAGACCTTAGGAGAGCTCCCTATACAAACCAAAGTAACTGGAAAGAATACTTCAACTGACTTCAGTGATTTTAGATTATACATATACATTTCTAAGTGTACTCTATAACTGTTAACAACTTCTAGAGAAAGAAACTGTATTCGATCTTTGTTTTACATATATTACAAAAGAAACACAGACTGCTATAATAACCCTATCCCCTCCTTCCCATCCATCCCATCGTTTTCAAAACAAAATCAATATAAAAAAAGTTACTTATCCTTCATTAATAATTCTTTGCTAGATTAACAATACTTTCTTCAAGGAAAGTTTTACAGAAATAGTATCAATCAAAATTAAAGCTACATATCACTCCCAAGAAAGAGAATATTCCCCACAAACAGTCTTGACTAAAGAAAGTATGCTTTCAATAAATTCTGTAAAACTGAAAAACATAGCAATATCACAACTATTGGAGCTACATGTTTTGAGGTTAATATATTTTCAAATTTGTATAAACATGATCTTTATGTATATTTTACTTCAAAATCATTAGAAACCCATAAGCCCCTCATCCCCCCACCCTTCTACCATTAATAAAATTCTACTTTTGACAGTATTTCATTAATACAGATATTCCAAAACAACACTTCAACTTTAAAAAGAAGTCTTAATAAATTTTAACAACAAACCTTTTTAATGGAAGGAATATACTAAAATTTTGATGTAACACCATGGTTTCTGTCCAATTCTATAAATAACCCAATTTAACAAATATCAATTATAATATTTGTTACAATAAGTATTACTGTAATAATAACAAATCCAGGGGCTTCATTTTGAGAAGCCTAATACAAAAATATATGGTTACTAAGGGAGCCAGTCTTTGACACCAAGAATTAGGTAGTATTTTTCTTCCCTATTTATCTAATATTAGAATACTTTCAGTTGAGATAAAAATAGTTCTTTGGTGTAAGACTAAAAACTTTAAATTAAAAGGAGGCTTAAAAAATGCATTTTCTCATGGTAAAAATGGGCTTTTCTATTCCATTAAGATTTTTCAAATAAACCTATTTTGGCTAGTCAAAAGCAGGATAAACATCTGCTCAGTAAAAAGTTCTCACAAGCAACTTCCTATAATAACTGCTCAAACTTCAGGAGAAGAAGTAAGATTTTTATGGGGGAGCAAAAACAAATTAATTAGCATAGAAGATATGATACAATAATTTCACAACCTCAAAAATAAAACAAAACCCACCAAATTACAAGGGGTAGTCAGGAATCAATCTCTAGCATTTACTTGTAGAGAATCAAGGTTAAGAAATTTTTTTGAATGGGCATGTTGGTAGAAAAAAATGAGAGCTTCTAATTTACACATCATGGGGGTTGAAAACCAGATTGGCTAGGAAACTATAAAGTTCTTTGGGACTTGGCTGTACAACATTAACTTCTACATATTCCAGCTGTCTGGTTTGTTTTTTGTTTTGTTCTGTTTTGTCTTTGGTGGCTAGATGTTTCTCTTCAAGAAAACTTTCCTTTACACCTCCAGTCCCCAAAATAACCCTGATTACTTGTGTGGACGTTACCATTAAAAATAGTCTACTAAAAAAAAAAAAGTGCAACGGGAGGGGCCGCGATAGTGAGAGGCCCACGCACCGCGATGAAGAGTGGCCCCCGCTTGCCGCAACTAGAGAAAGCCCTCGCACGAAACGAAGACCCAACACAGCTATAAATAAATAAATAAATAAATAAATAGAGTAGCTATTAATTTAAAAAAAAAAAAAAAAGTCTACTAAGAGCAGCCACACTCTCCGATAAGATTTCGTTTCAAATAGGGACAACTCAGGGAATTTATTTACCTGTTTCTATTGCCTGCAGAAAAAGGCAGCAGGAATTAGGAAAATTAATGAGGTCTTAACATCATTTATGAATGTGTGCACCAGCTGACACAGCCTAGGTAGAACTTAGTATTTCACTAAAATTGATAAAAGGAGAATGACTTTTCATTCTCCTAGGTGACTAAAGTCAAACTCAATACATGAGCTCCCCAGACAGCATTATATACCGGAAAGTAATACATATACACCTGTGAAATAACTATTACAGTTGCTGGCCTAATTACAGTCATCAATTATGTCCTAAGGAGATTAATAACCTACACAAGTCTAAGCAAGTGAGCCTACCAGCCTGCCTTAAATAGTCACCATGAAAACCACACTGAAACCACATTCAAAAAGCCACACTCAAAAGTTAGTGCCTACATTTAGGTGATTTTATTTTTTCTGTCGACCCATACAATTCATGGTTATTATAAAGCGTAAGTTTTACACAAATTTTTTATTTTTTAAAGGAATGGTTACCTCAAGTCAACCTATTTAAGTCTGGGTTGATATGATTATCAAAGGTTAAGATACTCTGGCATACCAGAACATTATTGCGTTATTTTTCAACTTTCTTATTCTTTTACATTACAGGTAATTTTGTGAATTATACCAGTGTCACATTAAAGATGGAAGTAATGCAGTGTGGACAAGTCTGAAAGGAAATAGAAGGTCTACTCTAGCCCATATTCCAGGAGTAAGAAATCATCCTTCCAAAATGTCACATACCATACCAAGCCCTAAGCAAAATATACTTAGCAGTCTTATATTTCTTTCCAGAATTTACATGTTTGCATCCACCATAATAAGCAGCACCACAACCAAAAAATTTAGAGCAATAAAATGAGAGATTCATTTCTCAGGGTAAGGACAGACTTACAAGACTGCCAGTTCCTCTGTCTTGCTTCATCGTAAAACTGACGCAGTACAAGAAAGTCAATAACATCTGGCATATCATGATATCTAAACAAAAATAAAAGACTGTTAAATTTCCTGCACAGCAGGTTACAGTCTAGAGCAGCAATGTCCAAAAGAAATACAATGGGAGCCACATATGTAATTTTTAATTTTTGACTAGCCTTATTAAAGTAAAAAGAAACCACTGAAATTAATTTTAATAGTGTATTTTATTTAACCCAATATATCCTAAATATTGTTTCACCACATAATCAATACAAAATAATGAGATATTTTACATTCTTTGCCTTCATACCAAGCCTTCAAAATCCAATGTGCACACTTACATCACACTCAATTCAAATTAGCGACAGTTCAAGTACTCGGCAGCCACACGTAGCTAACAGCTACCATATTGGACAGCACAGGTTTAGCAAATTATTTATTCTAACATTTTCTCAAAAACAAATGCAGAAGCAATTTCCACTACAGGCCAGAATTCTCTACACATTTAAGTGGCACGAAAAATGTATAAAACACGCTCCTGCCTAACTGCTGCTGCAGTACCAGTATTTTTACTTCCAGTGGGTCCCATCTATCAGAACTTCAACTTACATCTTGGGCTGTCCACAGTGCTCTACTATTTACCCTGCAGCTGAATGCAAAGGACATGCTGATCAGCGAGAGGGAAAATCTAAATTTAAATAATTCCATTTTTTAAAAAGTAACACATACCTAATAGAGAAAGATTTGTCCATAAGTTTTCCAGTTGCAGGATCTATAAATGCTAGCTTGAGGCAACAAAGTGTAGGGGGACCAACCTCATATCGTATTCCAACTATTTTGACCAACTCTTGATCCTTTAACAGATATTTTTAAAAGAATAAATGGTTAAAATAAAGCAATTCCTCAAGATTATAATTCTCCACATATTGCCAAATTAAGTCAGCTCACAATTTAGGATTCCAAACCAGAAGAGGGGTTTAATTTACCATTTTTTACAATCGTTTTTGCTAAATCTTCACATCTTTTTGAAGACCGGTATTTAACACTGTTTCTAACGTAAGGAATATACTAACTTTAGAAAAAAACACAACAAAAGTATAAGAAGGAACACACAAATCACCCATCAGCTCAGTATCTAAACACAACCACTGTGCACAATCAGAATTTCCTTCTGGCTTTCTTCTCTTCCTAGAGAAACATTTTCATTTATATAATTTTGTACTATGCAAATCAAACTATGTAAGCATTTGGCTTATTATTCTTCAAAAACTTGACATTAAATTTCTACCTAATACATTTCAATAAATATTTGTTGAAGATCTATGTGCCATGACCTATTCCAGGCAGTAGGGGTAAGACAGGGAATGGGAGAAACTTCCTACCATGACAGAGCATCCTACTCATTATACTGTAATTAGCCTTCCCCCAATACCTGTTTCCTTAATACTAAGAATATGAGATGATTCATCCATTTATTCACTGCACAAAATGTTATTGTTATAATATACCAAACAAAGTGCTAAAAATACAGTTGGTTCTCATTATCTGCAGTATTCTTACTATTCTGTAGTGCCACCCAAAATGATGAATTAGTGAGTTCCCAGTGAATACTGAACCACTGCTCCTGGAGGGAATACAAGGCTAGGTGGCTACAGGCCCCCAGTCGTAACATTTCAGTCACCTAATTAAGATAGTATCTTGTGTAATGTGAATTTCTATGTAAAGACATGTCATTTAATCTAGGTTGTTGAGTCATTAACATTGAACTCACAACCAACAGCACTATGACTCATGCCTAAAAGAAGCTTATCTAACACACAGATTTTCTCCATAAGGTACATCATCACCTTCTTGTACATAGTAACACAAGACAGCACTTTAGCACTACGCTAGGGGGCCATCTTAAACAGCAAGTCACCAACACAAAAATCTGAAAAAAAAAGCACAAAAATCTGAAAAATGTTTAATGTGGCACTGAATAGACTGCAAAAAGAACACTTATTTACAATATGAGAGCTCAAAAGAAGGAAGTATCACCTTGTTCAACCTCAGCTGAGAACATGCTGGGCAGACAACTCAAATCTTTTGCCACACTGTGCATGTCTGCAAATGACTAGAAAGCACCTTGAGTACTGATTTTGGTGTTACAAATAGCAAACAGTGAGAAAGGCAAATTCGTAAATACAGAAAACAAGAAAAATGAGGATCAGCTGTCCTCAGGTACACAGTAATAAGTGAAAGAGACATAAATTTGAATGTATCTGAAGCCAAATTCATAGAAGTAGAGCCACTAAGTTTTTTCATCTTCTAACAGTTAATGAAAGTATCAAAAATATGAAGTATAAAGATTAAAAATCACCTGTAATACTACTCTACATGTAATCACCACTAACATTTTAATGTATTTATTTTGGTTGACCATATGTCTTTAAATTTTTATCATAACCAAAAACAGAATTTCACATCCCGTTTTTCCTCTTAGTAACACACTGTGAATATGTAACATTCATTCTACAAACATTTTAAAAGCCTCGGCTACATGGTGGGCTCTACATAGTAGCCAAATGTGTGAATATATCATGGTTTGGTTCGTTCAGTACTGTGGGATATTTGGATTTTTTCCTAATTTTTTGTTTTTATAAACAGTGATACAGAATTTAAATTTGTATGCACTTCTGGTTGTTTCCTAAATTACCAAAAGTAGAACTGCTGATTTAAAAGGTCTAAATATTTTCAGTTTCAATTCCAACTGCCAAGATACCCTATAGGGAGCCTGCACCTGTTTCATGCACCCTTATGACCAAGTTGAACAACTATTAACAAACCTAAACCTTTGCTACTTGTTAAAACATGGTATTTTCTTTCTTTAAATGTTAAAAATATGTATATACATAAAATTGGTTAAGTACAGAGAAGCTAAAGTTTTTTCTGTATTTTATTACATGTGAGGTTGAACCTTTTTTTCCAATTTGTATTGGTTTTTTTGAAAACTTGCACTTCTTTTGAAAATCTGTCCTGGGTACAATCATTTTAAGATTAATGATATATACAGCCAAGCTGCCTTCCAATAATGTACAGAGTGCCCACTGACAAGCATGTCTTCTGACTAGACCTTAATGCTTAGCAGGTAATAGCAGAAATGTTTTTAAGTTGGAAATTAACAGAAAGGTAGTAATGAAGTATGCCTCCAGCAGGTTATTTTTAACGGATTTATAAATAATTTAACTATACATGTATGTGCTAAATGCTTAATGATTTACCATCATCTTACCCTAAGATCCATTTTTCTCCATGGCTCCTTGTTAGGGTTCAGTTCATAAATGTTATTTCTTCTGACAGCCTCAATATAAGCTTCATGACCCTGTCGAAAATATATTACCTACAAAAGGGAAGTATACATTTAAAAATAAAAACCTAAGAGTAATATTAATTTTACGTTCCATATTCACATTTTTAAACTTTATTACTCTCACCTCATCACCCATTTGAGGAACAAAAGGAGACTTCCGAAGTGTGGTGTCAGTTATCCAAACCGGAGGATGAAATTCATATAAACGTTCCATGTTTGCAAGCTCTGCCTGAGTCATCCTCCGCAGATTCTGCCAAGGGGAAGAGAACAAAGTTTAATAGAATAGAAAGGGGCAGCGTGCACCGTTTAATTGAAAAACAAAAGACTTCACCATTCAGAATGGCTGTTTTATTAGCATGTCACCTAATGATTAGTTTTTAAACAGCATACATATTTGGTTCTTTAACATACATAGGAACATTATCAGCTGTGCAAGCACTGTAGATCTACCTAGCACTTTCCTAGCGTCTCCTGAATTTCTAACAGATTCTGCATAGCACTTTACATCCCATGAAGCGGGTCTAATTTCCAGCTGGGTCCTCTTCAACACACTAAGGCTGCTTTGCCAAGACTCCACAGTGAATTTCACCACAGACTAATCATCTCAGGGAGTCTCCTCTTGATTTGAGGTTTTAAGACTGGTAATTTTGCACATGATATCACATGTGGAATCTAAAATATGATACAAATGAACTTTTATGAAATAGAAACAGACTCACAGACATAGAGAACAACTAGTGGTTGCCAAGGGGGCGGGGGGTGGTACAGGGATGGAATGGGAGTTTGGGGTTAGCAAATGCAAACTATTATATTTAGGATGGATAAACAACAAGGTCCTACTGTATAGCACAGGGAACTATATTCAATATTCTGTGATAAACCATAATGGAAAAAAATTAAAAAAAAAAAAAAAAGACTGGTAACTTTAAAATATAACCACAAATTCTTTGATACGCCTCCTTTCCTCTTTAAGAGGTGGAGCCTAAGTATCCTCCACTCAATGTGGGCTCCAACTACTTCTAACAAATAGAAAAAAGCAGAAGTAACAATGTGCGACTTCCAAGACTAGGTCATAAAAGGCTTAGCCCTTGCTTAATTTTTGGATCACCTGCTGTGGGGACAATCAGCTACCATGTCAAGAAGACACTCAAGCAGCCCTATGGAGGGGCCCATATGGTAAGGAACTGAGGCCAGCAGCCAACTGCCCCATGAACAAACTTCAAAGATCCACCCCCAGTCAAGCCTTTAGACAACTGTGACCCAAGCTAACATGATGACTGCAACCTCATCAGCCAAAACTCAGCTAATCAGTTCCCAAATTCCTGATTCATCAAAACATGAAATAATAAATGTTTCTTGTTTTTAAGCTAAGTTCCAAGATGATCTGTTACACAGCAATAGATACCTAATACAAAGACATAGCATCTTTAAATAACAACAGCTACCTATATGACAGGAGCACATGTAGCACTGTACATGGAACAAGGTAAAGCAATATTACAATCAGGAGAAAAGTATGAAGACAGAACATGTCAAATGAAAATGGGAAACAGGACAACAGCAGACAAAACAAGAAGAAAGGATCTTAAAATGCCTTGAAGTATATTTTTGGTGTTGGAACTGGAGGACAAAGTAAGAGTTATGGTGGGGATCCGAGCAAAATAGAGCTTTCCCTCTAAGTTACAGATTCAGAAAGGTATAAGTGCCAAGTCCAGCTCAGAGCAGATTAGAGAAGTTTTAATAACAAAGGAGATTTTCCAAAAATAAGTTTGTTTGCATCTTACGTTTGACTCCTGATGATGTAAATCGATCAAAAAAATAATAATAATAAAGCCTCCAAATTCCCAAAGATTTCTAATTTCTAAATATGGACAGAAACTAGAAAAGTGTAGATAGATGGTATTTTTAAAGATATACTTTTCTTACCTCTTTTTTAGGCTTATTTTCTTTCTTTCTCTTTCGTCTCCTTTTTGGAGGAGATAAATTCTCAGTAGACATTTCGTCCTCTGAACTACTACGAAACCGAGTAATTCGTCGACGGGATGACGTTCGTAAAGGAGGCTGCAGATTGATGCCTGCGTCAGCCGTCCAATCAGAATATCTAGATGAAGAGCCACTAGAGAGGAAAACAGTTTCAGTTGTACAGAACCAGAATCTAAGCCCTAAGAGTAAATTCATCCTACAACCTTAAGAGAGGAGAGACAACAAGGAGGAAAGAAAAGATCCTGGGAAGATTCGACTGCCCTCCCTATCAGTGCATATTGAAATGACCAAAGACCATGAGAAGGAGAAAAATCTTCACTGACACTGGAAATTAGGAAAGGATATAAGCCTGAGAAATTTTTTGTAAGTATAATTTGGATGAGACCTCATAGAAGACAACATCTAGAGCCAACTAATAATACCCTTTCCAAAAGTGAGTGTAGCTACGAAAGCAGGAGAGACTGTGCAGAAGAGCAGCACGCCCCCTAAACCGCAGGAGGCTCCAAAATGGGACTAGAAATTGTAACTGGAATGACAAACCGTCAGTGACTACACTGAGAGCCACAAGGAAAGCACAGAACAGAAAACTCTAAGTGGACAAAGCTTCTTGCCAACAGGGGGACTCTCCCTGATATGAGAAAAGATCCCAGAGAGGGCCTAGTCCTAACCTACCCTGGAGCAAAAGCAGAGTCAAATAGGAAACTAGAAAACTAGCCCCTGGCCCACTCCCAGCTTTAGCAAACACAGAAAAGGATAAAAATCCTCTACTGGGGCCATCATTGTCCAACCACATACCTCTCAGGCTTGATAAAACACACAGTTCCAAAGGTATTTATTACAAATATTATTTTTGTATTATATTTTATGTTATAAAAAGAGCTGTTTTAAAAATCTTAAGAGCATCTGCTCTGTACAATAAAATTCAAGAAAAGTTAAATTAAAAGATAGTGAATACAGAGATAGAAAGGACAATGGTGGTTGCCAGGGGTGGATGGGGTGGAGTGGCAAACTGTTGTTTAGTAGGTATACAGTCTCGGTTTTGCAAGATGAAATGAGTTCTGGAGATTGGGTGCACAACACTGTGAATGTACTTAACACTACTGAACTGTACAATTAAAAACAGTTAAGATGGTGAATTTTATGTTCTGTATATTTCACCACAATTAAAATTAAGTTAACAAACAAAAACAAGGGTAGACAAGTGCTCTAGAAATCACTCCAGCTCCTAAGCATAATGGAATAAAAGAAGACAAGAAAGGAAGCCAGGAGTATGGTATGGTGGTCTGTAAAGCACAGTATCAATGGAAATTAAAATAATCTGAGTCATATTTAGAAGGGAGAATTTTCTAGACTTGGTGATGGAAATGTTATGAAGAGAGAATGATGTCCAGGTTTCTGGCTGGAGCATCTGCCAGGACAAAGTTGACATTTACCAAGACAAGGAACAGATGTTAACATCTTAGTCCCATGAAATTTGGATACCAAAACTAAACAAAAGGTAATACGCATGATAAAATCAAGTTTATATTTTAAGGCAGGACAAGAAAAATTAAACATAAAATTCTCTGTGTCCATTTGGGCCTCCACCCTCCCTAATGTGCAGCGGGCATCGGCATTAAACATTAACCAGAGCTGCTCAAAGATGGGAGTGTCTGCTCAACAGTAAAGATCAATTTTTTTTCTTTCTTCTGACGTTAGCAATTTAACTTCTTAAAAGAATAACATTCTTTCCCAGCTCTGTAGGGGGTCATAGTACTTGGTGCTCACTTTGTAAAAGTTTACCTGGACTATGTATTCTTGGTGAACTTTATATAAAATAGCACTATGTCATCCTGATGTACCATCATTTGTCTTGAAAGTGTACATGACCGTGCCTTCAGCTTCTAACAGGTGGAACAGTTCTCAGAGCTTCCTGAGAATCTGCTTCCTGGTTATAATCCTCAGTTTGGCTTGAATAAAATTCCCTTTTTTTTTTCTTCTTGATAGTTAATTGAACTTTCATCAACGTATGCAATAACTAATAATAAATTCAACGGTGATTTTATCACACAGACGTTGTATACTCCTCTTTATAAACGTAGCCCAAGACTAAATTGATGTTTTGAGTACACATATTTACACTGTTGGCTCAAATGTTTTATAGTCAAAAAAAAAATACCCAAAATATTTTCTATAGAAACAGCTGTTAATCCAGCTTTCTTCTCCTTTTAAATGTATTAAAAACAATGTTAGTTGTTCCACAGTTGGAAGCTCTTACACCTTGAATGCCATTCAAGTATGATGGCATTCAATGTCATGACTAAAATGCTTAGAAGATTAAAACGAGTAAAAACAGGTACCTTGAACTTTCACTGTCACTTTCACTTCTTCTATCACTTTTCCATTCTTCTTCTTCAGAAGAACAAGAACCTTCACTTTGATCACAGGAAGTCTCCTAATTTTGTGAGGGGGAGAAAAATAAAATAAAAATCTTGATCTCTGAGATTAAATAACACAAGTCAAGAGAAACCACACAGTCATTCTAATCATCTCAGGAGTAAGTATGATAACCGGGTAATAAAATAGGTAAACTTAAAACAAAAAGCAAGTGTCTTTACTACACCCTTTTTCTTATCAAAGAATTAGGCAATAGAAAATATTTGTGAGACTTAACATTACTACTATTAACAAAAGAAACTGATACAAGAGGCCATTCTCTGAGCAAAGTTAATAAGTCAATGTAAATGTTCTCAGTGTTTTGGACTCAAGCCACTGTAACAGGTGGGTAGTGGTATCTCATTTTACTTTCAATTCTCTAATGACATATGATGTTGAGCACCTTTTCATGTGCTTATCTGCCATCTGTATATCTTCTTTAACGAAGTCCCTGTTAGATCTTTTGTCGATTTTTAAATTGGGTTGTGTTCTTACTGAGTTTTAAGAATACAAGTCCTGGGTTTCCCTGGTGGCGCAGTGGTTAAGAATCTGCCTGCCAATGCAAGGGACACGGGTTTGAGCCCTGGCCCGGGAAGATCCCACATGCCACAGAGCAACTAAGCCCGTGCGCCACAACTACTGAGCCTGAGCTCTAGAGGCCGCAAGCCACAACTACTGAGCCCATGTGCCACAACTACTGAAGCCTGCGCGCCTAGAGCCCGTGCTCCGCAACAAGAGAAGCCACGACAATGAGAAGCCCGCGCACCGCAACGAAGAGTAGCCCCTGCTCACCGCAACTAGAGAAAGCCCACGCACAGCAACAAAGAACCAACACAGCCAAAAATAAATAAATAAATAAATTTATTTATTTTTTTTAAAAAAAGACCTTCCCAGTCCTTTTCTCAAAAAAAATTAAAAAAAAAAAAAAAAGAATACAAGTCCTACCACCTAGAGGGGTGGGATAGGGAGGGTGGGAGGGAGACGCAAGAGAGAGGAGATACGGGGATATACGTATAGCTGATTCACTTTGTTATAAAGCAGAAACTAACACACCATTGTAAAGCAATTATACTCCAATAAAGATGTTAAAACAAAATTTCTTTAATAAAAAAAAAAATATACAAGTCCTTTATCAGACATGAGTTTTACAAGTATTTTCTCCCAGTCCATGGCTTGTCTTTTCATTCTCTTAACAGTATCTTTCAGGCTTTTCTATTTGTCAAGTTTTTCCTTCATGGATCATGCTATTGGAATTTTATCTAAAAAGTGATCATTACACCCAAGGTCACCTAGATTTTTATTATATGTTATCTTTTAGAAATTTTATAATATTGTGTTTTACATTTACATTAAGTTTATGATATATCTTGAGTTAATTTTTGTGAAAAGACTGTGTCTAGATTTTTTTATTTTTTTTGCATGTGGATATCCAGTTGTTCCACACCACTTGTTGAAAAGACAACGCTTTGTCCGTTGAGTTGTCGTTGTTCCTCCATCAAACACTAGTTGAGTATATTTGTATTGGTCTACTTCTGGGTTCCTTATTCTATTCCATTGATCTATTTGTCTATTTTTTCACCAGTACGACACTGTCTTGAAAACTGGAGATTTATACTAAGTCTTAATGTCAGGTAGTATCTATCAGTCCTGCACCTTTGTTGTTCTTCAGTATTGTTAGCTATTCTGGGTCATTTTTTTCTCCAAACAAACCTCAGAATCTCTTTGCCAATATCCACAAAATAAACTTGCTGGGATTTTGATTGGAACTGTGTTGAATCTATAGATGAGGTTGGGAAGAAATACTATCTTAAAAAGATGTGAAGCACAGGAACTCTCATTCACTGTTCATCAGAATACAAAATGTAACACAACCACTTTGGATAATAGTTGGGCAGTTTCTTACAGAGCTAAATATAGACTTATCATAGAGGAAAATTAAACTCATATTACTAGAAAGTAGTCAATGTGAAAAGGCCACATATTGTTTGATCCAACTATATGACATTCTAGAAAAGTCAAAACTATGGAAACAGTAAAAAGATCAGTGGTTGCCCGTAGCTCAGGAAGAGGGGAGGGAGTGATGATTAAGTACAGCAGAGGGGGGGTTTAGGACAGTGGAACTATTCTGTATGATACTATTATGGTAGGTACATAACATTATGCATTTGTCTAAACCCATACAACACAGAGTGATCCCTAATGTAAACTACAGAATTTAGTTAATGATAATGTATAAAATTGGTTCATCAGTTATTGCAAATGTACCACACTAAATCAAGATGTTATTAATAGGAAACACTTAGGGAAACAGTATATGGGAACTCCCTGTACTTACTGTGTAATTTTTTTTAAACCTGAAACATGGAAGTCTTTAAAGGAAGAGAGGGGAACAAGTAGCTAATTCCCACAACCCTAATAGCTGCCGTCTACTTTAAATTCTGGTCTTGGATACTAAGCAGGTACTTTTAAATTGAGATACAACCTTTTCCTATAACAGCTACTTACATTAAGTGAGTCATAAATGGATAATGAAAATGCTGTGGAGAAACAAAACTAAAAAGATGGAATTGCAAGGAAATAGCTATTTTGTTTACTTCATTTGAGTAGGCAAAATGCAAAGTAAACATATTCTTAAAAAATGTTCCTCAAAATGTGAGCCCAATGCTATTCAAGGAGTACAGATTCCTAGGCCAACCACACTAGATCTACTCAACAGGAGTCTGTTTTTTATGCTCAAAATAGACTTCTAAAAAATCACAGTAATAAAATAAACTCTTAAAATCTACTACCTGGAAACCATGCATTCTGGGAAAAAGTTTTAAATGTTTTATCTGCATTAACTCTCAAAATATTTCTGTAAACAGAAGCAGGGTTAAGATAAAGCTAATGAAACTTAAGTTTCAGAGGCTTTCAATTTAACTTGCCTACCAAGGCCCTGTGTCTATTTGTAACTTTGAATTCTTTTTCTAAAGAACGTCCCTAAAATTATACAAGATTCAAACCCCACAAATCTTGGATCCGTCTTGCCAATGAGTTTTGTATTATCTCAAGTCACTACCTGCCCACTACTACCTTTTCATATATAGAGAAACCCAAGGCTAAGAAATGTAAAGAAATACGCCTGGGGTCACAGAAGAGTAAGTATAAGAAATGGAATCAGAAACCAGGCCAACTCTAAAACCCATACTTTTTCTACTATCAGTGCTTTCCAAACCAAAGCGTAATGGAACCAACATACACATATACACAACAATCTCCACCCATCTGCAACACTCAGGAGAATGAATTCATACCACTGTAGGAGGTAAACTACCATAACACAAAATTATGACTTATCTTAAAAGGTCAAGTGGATTTAACATTCTACATTATACTTGTGTTAATTTAAAAGTTCCCCATTAATTGCAAATAGACCAAATTAAGACATAAAATCATAAGATTAATACTACTGATCTAAAAATTAAAACTCAATCTATAATCATTCCTGATTTTTCAGAAACACTTAAGAAAATAAGAATTAGTTGATATTTCCCTAGCATAATATATATGTATACTGTAGAAACCTAAAACAAAGCATCTTACTTATTGTGAAAATAGCAGACACATTTCCACTGACAACAGGAATATGGTCCACTATCTCCACTAGTATTCACCAATGTACTGGAAGTATTAAATACTGCAATTAGACAAGAAAAGTCAATTAAAAGTATAAAAATTAGAAAAGAAGTAGTAAAACTGAATACTGTATAAATGAGAGTGTACCTGGAAAACTTCACAGAATCCAATGATAAAATTAACTCAAAAATACAGTAATGTAGCAGGGTGGAAAAAATTAAAACTTGAAGGGGGAAAAAGGCCAAAAACACGATAGAAAAATAGCCAAGAGACATGAAACACAATGCACAAAGATGAAAAAGGCTCTAAATATATAAAAATATGTTCAACTTCACACATAAGAGAAATGTAAACTACACTGTAAATAAACCAAAGACAAAAGGACAAATATTGTGATTCCACTTACATGAGGTACCTAAAATAGGCAAATTCATAGAGACAGAAAGTATAAGAGAGGTTACCAGGGGCTGGGAAGAGAAGGAAATGGGGAGTTCTTGTTTAATGAGTACAGAGCTGCTATTTGGGATGATGAAAAAGTGCTAGAAATGAAGAGCAGTGATGGTTGCATACATCTGTAAATGCAGTTAATGCCACTGAACTGTATACTTAGAAACAGCTAATGGTAAATTTCATGTTACATATAATATTCTATCACATAAAAGAATAGCCAAAACATATAAAAAATAAAACTAAGATACCATCTCTCGCCAATTAAATTGGCAAAAATTAGAAAGTGTAACACACTGTTGGTAAACAGTAAGAAAATGGACACTCTCTTACGCCACAGGGAGGAAAGCAAGTTGGAATTCTCCTTTATGAGGAATTTTTATCAGCATCTCATAAGATGCAAACGTGTTTATCTTTGGGCCCAGCAATCCCATTTCAAGGAATGTACCCCGCCCCCAATAACATCTCCATCATTAGAAAAATACATACATCTACAAGATTATTCATTGTAGCATTATTTAAAATGAAAACGCTGTAAACATCCTAAATGCCCATAACCAGGAGAGTGGTTAAATAAACTCTGTTACAATCAGATAACTTAAATATGATGCAACTCTTTAAAAATAAATAAATAAATAAGGAAGGCATTTATGAACTGATACGAAGTGATTTTAAGAATATTTTAAGTGAAAAAACCCAAGTGCAAAAGAGTATCTGTGGTATGCAATATTTTGTGTACAAAAGGAGAAATAATAAAATATACATGTATCTAACTGAGTATATAGGGAAAGAAAAAGAAAAACACAGGAAAGATATGCCAGAAACTAGTGAGGATGGATGGGAACATTTATCATAATTACCCCAAATCATTAAAGGTTAATAAAACATGCTCAATACATACAAAGAAAAAGAAAATAAATAAGAAAGGTCTTACACAAAATCATTTAAGTGAACGGTTAGCAGCTAACATTATTGGATATTAGGCAGTGTTTTAAACACTTTACATGGTTAACTAAATGAATTCTCACAACACCTCTGAGGGACATACTATTAATTACTTTAACAGATATAGGCAGAGGCACAAAAGTTTAACCAACTTGTCAAAGTAGAAGAATTTGTTTTTAAATTCAAACCCTATGTTTGACTACTACCCTAATGCTTTATAGAGGAATTCAAATAAATTGTTCATCCTTATGTAACATTTCAATCCTCAAAACATTACTGATTAGAAAATACTAACATTCTAATATTAACCTTTAAAAACTCTTTACAGAAATACTGGTTTCCCCCCAAAAAATCAAAAAGAAGAACAGTAACTTACATATGATTATTGTAAGTCAAGAAAAGGGTTAAGACAAAGACTTCTTAGATATGACGGCAAAAGCACAAGCAACTAAGGAAAAAACAAACTAGACTTCATCAAAATGTAAAACTTTTGTGCTTCAGAGGAAACAAGCAAAGAAGTGAAAAGACAATCCCATAATGGGAGAATATATTTCAAAGTCATACATCTGATATAAACGATTTGTATCCAGAATGTATAAAGAACCCTTATAGCAATAAAAAAGACAACCAAATTGAAAAATGGGCCAGAGATTTGCATAGATATTTCTCCAAAGACATACAAGTGGAAAACAGCACACGAAAACATGTTCAACATCATCAGTCATTAGGAGAATGTAATCAAAACCACAGTGAGATACCATTTCACATCCACCAGGACAACTGAAATCAAAAGGACAGAACATAACAAGTGTGGACAAGGTTGTGGAGAAACTGGAAACTTCATACATTACTGACTGGGAATATAAAATAATACAGCCACTTTGGAAAACAGTCTGGCAATTCCTCAAAAGGTAAAAATACAGAGTTACCATATGACCCACCAAATTGACTCATAGATATAAACCCAAATGAATTGAAAACTTATGGCCAAACAAAACCCTGTACATTAATGCTGATAAGGAGCAACATCCATAACAGTCAAAAAGTAGAAATAATACAAATGTCCACCAGCCGATGAGTGGGTAAACAAATTGTGGTCTATTCATATAATGGAATATTGGGCAATGAAAAAGAATGAAGTATTCATCCATGCTACACATGGAATCAGCCTTGAACATTACATAGTAAGTGAAAAAAGCCAGTCACAAGATCATACTGTATGCTTCCATTAAATGAAATGTCCAGAATACAAAAATCCACGGGGATAGAAAGATTAGTGGTTGCCAGTGGCTTGGGTGGAGTGGGAATGGGAAGTACTTGCATTGCAAATGGGTACAGGGTTTCTTTTTAGGTGATTAAAATATTTTGAAATTAAATAGTGGTGGTGATGGTACAATTTTGTTAATATACTAAAACCACTGGATTGTACACTTATATGGTACAACAAAGCTGTTCAAAATTGTTAGAGAAATTCAAAATGTGAAATTTCATCTTAATCTCTAGAGAATACTATACTGTCACAAAATTTCAAGGTAGAGTCCAAGTAAAGAATTAAGACAAATTATTCAAGATTATTTTATATATTTTAAAGTTATGAAACTCACATGTCTTACGGAGCTTGAAGATTCATTTCCAGAAGACAACTCAAGCCGTCCAAGATTTCTTCTACCATAATTTGGATATTTACGCCTACATGTCCTCTGCCTAGACTGTGACATCAAAGCCACGGAATCAGACTGAAACACAAACATGGAGATGAAAATCAACACTTAAATAAGTACAATCTTCAATAAAGTATTTCGCATTCTATCCAATCCCAAAAGGATTTAAGGCAAAAATAATAATAATAATAGTTCAAAAAATAAAATATTCTTGAATGGGTATTTTTGCCACATACTGTTAACCAAGATTGGTTTTTGTTACTTTTAAGATATTTAGAAGACATGGCTAAACTTAGGCACATTAGATCATCATTTTCCAAACTAAACCATAAGTTAATTGGCTTACCCTAAATTAGATAATAATAACTATAATCCAAAAAAGAAATCACTTTAAAATATATATCTTAGAAGTGAAAATATATATTCATATATTATGATGCAGTAACCAACCTTAAGGAATATATCACTGTGTGAATACACAGGTATAGAGAAATATCTGAAATGATCCTCAAATATCAATCCTAGTTATTTCCAGGTTTTAACTTTTTGGATGATTTGTTGTCAGTACTTTTCAGTTGTGCTTGAATTTTTTAAGTATCTTTTTTTAAAATTAAAACAAAATAATTAAATAATCTTTTAAAATCAGCCAAATAAAATAGCTAGATTGAAACGGCGGTGGGGGGTGGAGGGCGGGGGGGGCAGGGGGGGCACATGCTATTCCTCAAACACCAAAGTCACGTATGCGAGATCACTCAGTGAAAGTACATATTCCCAGAACTGATATACAAATCAATTTTCACGTTAGTGCCATCTGTTTGATAATCATTGGGATGTTTTATCATTTCAACATATCCTGAACAATATATCCTTGCTGATTTTAATACAACTCATCTTTCCTTAATTTGTCAGTACTTTTTTTGTTAAAGCAAAAACTCCTATTAATGAATTTCATGACTAATAATATGTATATTCAGATGGACCAAAACTACCACTGAGAAGAACAAGAAAATCTGTCAAAATATATTTTTTTAAAAAAACGGTTTGAGGGCCCTATATACCTAACAAGGCTATGAAGATTTACAGGACCAATACACAAAAAAGGATACAAGCAATAAAAAACAACCCTAGAATTTCACTCTGGAAGAGGAAGCTGAAAGGTTTAGCAGGTAAGCAAAAAACTGACAGACTAAACTCTTGAGTCATGCTAACAAAAATTACAACTCGGAGTCTCCTATGTACAGGCAAACACCTCAAGCTTCAGCTGTTAGCCCATAGGGCTATAATCTAGACCTACAGGTAAACTACAGATAAACAGTAATCCCAAGGAACTAAAAGCCCATCCTTGTCTGGGTTAAGGTGATACAGGCTTGAGAGTGGCCCTAGCAGCCTACCAGAAGCAAATTAAAACCTTCTCTGGAGAAGAAATGCCATCCTAGGCTTCAAACCATCTCTAACATCTAACATTCAATCAAAAACACAGGCAACAAAGAAAATGTGATTGTAAAAAAATGAGAAAAAAATCAACACAGAACGCAAACAGATTAACGGGGGAACAAGATACTGAAATAATGAAATTACCAGAAATGGGTTTTTTAAATAACCAGGGCTGATTTTCAAGGAATTAAAATAATGAGAACTTCAGCAGAAAACTGAAAACTCTGGAAAATTCTGAACAGAAAAATACAATAACTAAAACTAAGAATACAAGGTTATCAGCAGGATACACACAGCTGAAGAGAACTAACTAAATGGAATATATTCGGTCAGAAAAAAATTCAGAACAGCAAGGAACAGCCTAAAAACAAAAAAGACAGAAAATAGGGCTTCCCCGGTGGCGCCGTGGTTAAGAATCCACCTGCCAATGCAGGGGACACGGCTTCGAGCCCTGGTCCGGGAAGATCCCACATGCCACGGAGCAACTAAGCCCGTGCGCCACAACTACTGAGCCTGTGCTCTAGAACCCGCGAGCCACAACTACTGAGCCCGTGTGCCACAACTACTGAAGCCCGCGCACCTAGAGCCTGTGCTCCGCAACAAGAGAAGCCACCGCAATGAGAAGCCCGCGCACCGCAACGAAGAGTAGCCCCCGCTCGCCGCAACTAGAGAAAGCAGCGCACAGCAACGAAGAACCAAAGCAGCCAAAAATAAATAAAATAAATTTATTTTAAAAAAAAAGACAAAATAAAAGGGAAAGACAGGAAGTAAAAGATAAAAACATGTACTATGCAAACACTAGCCAAAAGAAAGCTAGCACAGCTACATTCATATACAAGAATTTGAAGAATAAAGCATTACTAGAGATAAGTTCATAATGGTAAAAGGTTCAATTCAGTAGGAAAAAGGGAAATTCTAAATTTGTACATACCAAATAACATAGCTTCAAACCACACAAAGCAAAGTAAGTAGAAACAAAGAAATCTACAAACAGTGAGACTTTAATACTTATCTCACTATAAGCAAGAGTGCAATCGTTTTGAAACCACATGTGGCATTAACTACTAAAGTTGAATATACACATATCCTATGCTCCAATAATTTCACTCCAGTGCATATACTCAAAAGAAATACACAGACGGATACCAAGAAATATGTACAAAATGTTGAAAGCAATATTGTTCCTAACATACTATTCCTAATTCATATTCCTAATATGAAAACAACCCAAACGTCCTTTAAGAATAGATTAAACAGCAACATTCTCATTAAGGGAATACTATCCAACAGTGAAAACAAATGAACTTCAACTACTCACAACAAAGATAAATCTCACAAGGGCAAATGCAAGCCAGATACAAAAGATTACATATACATACTGTATGATTCCATTTAGATCAGTGTTTCTTATCCTTTTTTTTACATTACCACTACCTTACAGGAAACTTGACTTTCTCCTAATTTACTCCCTCGAATTGTAATACCACAGACATACATACAGTACATAAACACTTATGTAGTATATCTGTACTTTGTACATAAACAGATTAAGTATAAGGCTTAGCCTTCTTATCCAATACAGGGTTTAAAATAGATAATATTTTTAAGATAAAAGCTAAATTGAAATTTTTAAAGCTCTCTGCATTTAACTTTATAACTTTCTTGAATAACTTTTGATGTAATTTAATTACACAGATTGTAATTTATCAAACTACATATCCAAATTAGAAATTTCTGAATACATAACAGCACAGTAATCAAATTTTTAAAAATCTTCCAAAACTTTTCCAGCAAAAATAAAACAAATGAAAAAATTAATTTCTTAAAAATTTTAGTAAATTTAACTTTGAAGGTTTTTTATCATGAGAAAATATCCTAACTATAGCTGAAGATAGTCAACATTTTTTTCTTTTCAGTACTTATCGTAATAGATTTGAATTATTTTTAAATTAAATAATAAGATAGAAACTATTTTTATTTAATTCTCAAAGCCCAAGTCATAAACAAAAACACCATGCATCAAGGCAGTTAATGTGGCAGACAGGCATGCACAGGCCATTTCTCACAATATGGCTACAAAACTGAAAGATCAACTGAGAGAATATCTTGCAAACACAACCATTTTCACCATAGTTTTGTAGCACTGATCGTGCATACATTTTGTGTAAATTCCATTAACTTGTTAATGCTTCACATATGATGGTCAAGAAATTAAACACTAAGGAATAAGATTTTCTCAGGTAGGGTTGGGCTTTGTCGCAAACCATTGTGACACCTAAGATTTTTTATAAATGCATGATTTGGAAAACATCAGAAACAGACAAAGCTAACCAGCATCTTTACAAGTCAAACAGTTGGTTACCTGCAGGAGAAAGGAGAGAGTAGTGATTGGGAATGGATACACAATGTTTTTGATGGGCTGGCAATGTTCTAGTGGTTATTAGACAATAACATTTTTTTTTTAGGCCGTGCCATGAGGCATGTGGGATCTTAGTTCCCCGACCAGGGATCAAACCCGTGCCCCCTGCATTGGGAGCTCAGGGTCTTAACCACTGGACCGCCAGGGAAATCCCAACAATAATTTTCTAGAATCCTTCATCACTGTTAGGCATTAGGCTACTTCCAGCAAGTTTCAAGCCACTTTTCCTAACACCTGTACAACTTTATGTCTACTATTTTAAATCCCAAACAGAAGACTAATATTACTAATATTCTCATTGATCAAAAAGAAAACTATAAATTTCAGTTTAATTTCTAACTTGTTTATTCCTAAGGAAATGGAATTTAGGTTACCTTTTGTGAAAGATGCAGAGTCTTCCTCTTTCTTCCAATTACATAAAGATTTCTTTCTTCTTCACCTTTCTCTATTCTGAAGTCTTCCAACTTCCTACAAATTTAAGTACCCAGTTATATTAGTTGCTGATAAATAAAGGATATAAGGAGAAAAAAACTAATCATTACGATTCTGGGAATCATAACTTAAGTATTTTTTTAATTAATACAGAAAATTCCTAAAGTTATAACAAAACTTAAGGCAAACTACACTTTTCTAGAAATTTAATATAACCAAAATCTCAGAGGCAGCTAGGAGGTCCTATTTTTCATATTTAACACAGAAATATTCATTCATTTATATTTTGATTGGCCCTATGATGACCAACTCAAACAGAATCTCTCGTGTTAGCTACTCAAAATGTACCCATGATTTTCCAAGATTGCAAATCCATTCTCTAAAGGATTCTACTGTATCACTCAGTATCTCCTTCATAAAAACTCAAGTGTATTTTAGAATAGAGTTCTAGAAAGAGCTATGCTCTTCTTTGGGAAAATTATACTGCAGCAGCTAGCTGACTCACAAAATCCATTCTTCTTTCTTCCTTAGAAGCAAAATCCCAATTTTCATCTAGGCTCTTCGCTGCTCTAAATAGAGACTGTATTACCTTGCCTCCTCTGTAGCGAAGTATGGCCATATGAGGACATTCTGGTCAATGAGTTATGAGGAGACATGTCATGTGGGACCATTAAGTCTGCTTAAATGAAACTCCTTCAACTAGAAATGTCCTTTTTGCCGCCTTCTGCCTTCTCTTCCTTCTTCTGGCCTAAATCTCAACCTCTATCACAGATGCAATATGTGATAGCTATTATAAAGTCCAGCTATCTTGGACCTTGAGGTGACCTTAAGACTGGAAGCCACACTCTTAAGATGGATATCAGAAATAGAGGAGCCTGAGTCCCTGATTAACTGGGGAACCATGATTCTAGCCTTAAACTACTTCCAGTCTTTCTTTATGTTAAGAAAATAAATGATCGTTTAAGGAACTATTCTTCAGGACTTTCACTCCTGATACCTATTTGCTTCCCTTGATTTTGACAACAAAAAGTATCCTAAAAATGACACTTTCAGTTCTGATGACCATGCAACTCAGACATAATTTTAAGACTTAATTATAGCATGCTGCATACACGACGGTGATTTTCTGTATTTCTCATCCCAATTCCAGATTTTGCTTTTTACTAGTTTATCGTATACTTATAAACATCCTTAAATTCACTGTATGAGATATAAGTATTATCCAATATTACTCCACCAATCAACTGACTCTTCTAGCTAAACACATGAAAACTTTTACAAAATTATCTTCAAGGTATTAGTTATTATGAGACACAAACATGACAGAATACTAAAACATTTTAGATATCAATGAAAAACAGTATTTGCTGCCTCCATTTTGATAACTTGAAAATCAGTACATTACAATTCAGTACAAGGAAAACCCTACGATCCACACTATACTTACGAAATATCATTTCTCACTAAAAGAAAATAGGGCCGCTTAAGAGAAAAGACTAATCCTAAGTCTAGGTCAAGAAATTTACAAGAAGAACCTGTAACACCCTGCCATGCCTGACAGCAAAGATGCTACGCAAGGCAACTACATCATTTCAAAAGGACTCAGGAGTCAACTTGAAGAAGCTCCTCCTGGCCAGAGATAAAAAAATTTAAACATTAATAAGGACATTAGAAATAAGCTAAATCACAGCAGTGTAATTAATACAGTGAAAAACACAAACACACAAATTGGCCACTGTGGGAGAATATAAAGAAATAAATCTTTATTTTGAAGGTAAATAAAGCAAAATGAGCAGGCAGCTATCCTGTTTTTTATATACAAACTTGTTTTTTATATACAAACTTTACTACTGGATAATCAAATAGTAGATGTGGGTAAATTTTTATTTGGAAGTATCTAAGATAATAAAGACTTCAGAGCTGAAATATCACTATTTTATAATCCCTAATGAATTAATGAACCTGGGCAGTGAGTATCAGTTCCTGCTAGCATCACAAAAAAAAAAAAAAAAAAAAAGAAAAGAAATAAAGAAAAAGATATTATGTGCCTTCTGATGGAATTTTACCACTTATCAAATAGTCGTGCAAAAAACTAAAAATATGACATTTGGAACAACTGGAAATTTAAACACTGGCTATTTGGTTCTACTGAGGAATTGTTTGTTTTTTAAGATATGACAATGGCATTATAGTTATATTTTAAGACAATTCCTTATCCTTAGAAATTACATACTGACATACTTGTAGACAAAATGATATTATGTCTGGAATATCTTTCAAAATAATACTGAAGGGAGAACAGGGGGGTGTTTGTATAGATGAAACAAGATTGGTTATGGAGTTAGAGAACAATTTTGACATTTTCCTACCACAATTAAAATACATCCCAACCCATTACTAAAATATATGTATATGATTATTTATACCACTAATGATTAAAATATGTGTAAATAACCATATAGATATATTTTCACAGATATGAACAGTATTAATAGATATCCTAAAACAAACCTAAATATGCCTAGTGGTACCTCTGGCACAACCACTCTTCGTCTCCAAGCCTGCAGGTCACGCTCTGTAGCCATCTGACTACGTGGAGCATTCTGGTGCATTTGACGAACACCTTCCACTTGTCCACTACGACGCAGACCAATATTTGGAGGGGACTGGATGTCTAAGCTTAGTCTTCTAAAACCTAGGGAAAAATTGTCAAGAATGATTACAAAACAAACTTCAATCTAATATGCATATACATTCCTCCTACTAAGATACAAACCAAAAAAACAAGATCTACTGAAAAAACTTTGGAAAAAAGAATCTTAATGTGACTGAGATCAAAATGTAGGCTACATGGGGGCTTCCCTGGTGGCGCAGTGGTTAAGAATCCGCCTGCCAGTGCAGGGGACACGGGTTCAAGCCCTGGTCCGGGAAGATCCCACATGCTGCGGAGCAACTAAGCCCGCGAGCCACAACTACTGAGCCCGCGCGCCACAACTACTGAAGCCCGCGCACCTAGAGCCCGTGCTCTGCAACAAGAGAAGCCATCACAATGAGAGGCCCGTGCACCGCAATGAAGACTAGCTCCCGCTCGCCACAACTAGAGAAAGCCCGCACACAGCAACGAAGACCCAACACAGCCTAAATAAATAAATAAATAAAGATCTCTTTAAAAAATGTAGACTACAGAACAAACGTTAACATAACTATTAACCTCAATTTCTATTTTTATTAGACTTTCTGAAATTTAACGTACAAGCATTTTCTATAATAATGTTATATTTGCAGTCCTAAAAACCTTGCCTTCCTCAAAACTGCAAACTAAAAACACATCCTTCTGGAAAAATTAGCACTGCAAATAGATGCTTCAAACTGTGGTGGCTTTATAATAAGAGCTCTAACAACAAACATTATTTGGGACCTAAAGAGATAATCTAAGCCACTCAAGCAGGCAAGCTGCCAGAGCCCATTATTAAAAATTCACAAAAATGTAAAGTGGGGAAATGCTGGCAGCACCTGAACTGGAGCTAGGAGAGTGGGTAACAGGGCAATGCAGACCACATCAAGCCCTGAGCCTATGCAGAGCTGATCAGGTAGACACAGGAGGCAGGGCAACCTCCCAAGAGCTGGAAGTCACAAAGGATGGAGACCACCCTGGGTGGATGTGGAGGGAATCCCAGGCAAAGTACTTGTTTTCTTGAACCACAGGGTGAAGGGGATCCTGCTACTAATGCAACAAAAAAAAACTGGGGGCTATATCCTTTCCTATGGGAGGCTATTAAATTTTACTCCAAATATGCCAGCTCTCCTTGCTTAGGGTAAAACTCAAATATGAGTGAACAAACCTCTGCATTCTTCTATGTACAACATTCTGTTCACCAATCAAATGTGAACCAATTTGCCCTACACAACATATTATACTCCATCTATTAAAAATGACATTAAATGCCCCTATTAATCCAAATTTTATATTAAAATATATTGATGTTTAAGAAACACTTTTTGAATTGAGAACCAAAAATAAATTCTAAATTTTTTTTTTTTTTTGGCTGCACTGGGTCTTCTGCTGTGCGCGGGCTTTCTCTAGTTGCAGCAAGTGGGGGCTACTCTTCATTGCGGTGGGCAGACTTCTCATTGCGGTGGCTTCTCTTGTTGCGGAGCTCGGGCTCTAGGCACATGGGCTTCAGTAGTTGTGGCACGTGGGCTCCGTAGTTGTGGCTGGTGGGCTATAGAGCACAGGCTCAGTAGTTGTGGCGCACAGGCTTAGTTGCTCCGTGGCATGTGGGATCTTCCCGGACCAGGGCTCGAACCCATGTCCCCTACGTTGGCAGGCAGATTCTTAACCACTGCGCCACCAGGGAAGCCCTAAATTCTAAATTTGACTGCCCAAGTCATAGTATTATTCTCCAACAATTTGAAGAAAATATATGTTATGTATCACAACATTACTTGTAATAGCAAGCATGAAAAATAACTTAAGTGGCCATAAACAGATTAATTACAAAGACTGGTTATTCCACACAGTGGAGTACTATGAAGCTATAAAAAGGAATGAAGACGAGCTCTGTGAATGGAAGGAGAGTGATTTCTAGAATATGCTGTTAAGGGAAAAAAGCAAGGTGCAGAAAAATGCATACATATCTTGTGCCTCTTGCTCTGATGCACTGAGAAGAACACAGCAACTATGCAGTATTCTTACCTAAAATGTTTAACCTGAATCCAATTATGAGATAATCAGACAAATTCAAATTGAGGGAAATTCTGTGAAACAACAGGCCTGAACTCTTCAAAAGTACCAGTGCCATGAGGGAACTGTTCTAAATTAAAAGAGATGCAATAATTAAGCACATGGACCAAGGCTTGATTAAACCCTAAAATTTTAAAAAGCCATGAAGGACAATTTTGGGACAAGTGGGGAAATGTGAAGATTGTACATCAGAGAGCAGTACTGTAGAGTCTGTACATTGTGTAGTACTGTAAAGTCTGTTGACTGTGATCATTGTATTATGATCATATAAAAGAATGTTCCTGTTCTTGGAAGATACAGAAAGAAGCCTAAGGGATAAAGTTCACATCTTACTCTAAAATTTAGAAAAAAAAACATACCAGAGAGAAAGAAATTCTTTCAAGTGTATAGGAGACCCATACAAGACTGTTAACAGCATTTCTGTTTGAGATTAGCAAAATCTCAAAACTACCCAAAAGCCCATCAAGAGAATGAATTAATAAAATCAGATATACAACAGAGTACACAATAGTCAAAATTAATCCAATGCGACAACTGAGCAATCTTAAATATACAGCACTATGTGAAAAAAATTAAGTCCCTTTATAAACCTTTTATAAACCTTTTGATAAAGTTAACCTTTATAAACCTTTGGATAAAGTTTAAAAACAAATGCTTTTTATTCATACATTTAAGAGTGTCAAGTCTATTTTTTAAAAGGCGAAGAATCAACATGAGATTCAGAATAGTTGTTATCTTGGGATAGGGAAACAGGATAGGACCACATAAAAAGATGTAGATTATTACCATGATTTAAAACAAACCAAAGAGGAGCATGTGTAAACAAACAATAAGAGTATGTCAAGAACAAAGTTTTGATAGACCCAATTCTGTGCTGCTAGAATCCAAAACAGTTAAATATATAAAAGAAGTAAAACTTAAAGTATAAGGCACTAATTTTAAAGAGAAAAAAATAAAACTTGTAGACCTAACAGTCGCTGCAAATAAAAATCTAAAGCACTGCGAGTTCCCTGGCGGTCCAGTGATTACGACTCCCTACTTTCATTGCCGAGGGCCTGGATTCGATCCCCGGTTGGGGAACTACACAAGCCGGGATTTCCTGGTGGCACAGTGGTTAAGAATCCACCTGCTAATGCAGGGGACATGGGTTCGATCCCTGGTCCGGGAAGATCCCACATGCCGCGGAGCAACTAAGCCCGTGCGCCACAACTACTGAGCCTGCGCTCTCAAGCCTGTGAGCCACAACTACTGAGCCCATGTGCCACAACTATTGAAGCCCACGCGCCTAGAGCCCGTGCTCCACAAGAGAAGTCACCACAATGAGAAGCCCGCGCACCACAACGAAGAGTAGCCCCCACTCACCGCAACTAGAGAAAGCCTGCGCATAGCAATGAAGACCCAACGCAGCCAAAAAGAAATTAAAAACAAACAAAAAAGATCCCACAAGCCATGCAGCCAAAATAAAAAACAAATAATAATAAAAAAAATCTAAAGCCCAGTTACGAGGCAGATTAGATGAAAGGAAGATCAAGAGTGAAAGGGCAGAAAGAGCTGAAGAAACTGTTCAGAACACAGCACTGAGCGATAAAGAGACAGGAAATTTTATAGCATTTTACAGCCTCTCAAATCTTCTCTTATCTTCCACAAGGTTTTAGCTTTTCCAGAGTGAGTTTTCAGTTGCATAACAATCACCCATCTCTTCTAGATTATTTCCACTAATATAATTATTACTACATTCCAATATCAAGTACTTTGCCCTGAAAACTCACTTCAAGCTTCCTGATTCAGTAAGAAACAGGGCTCTACTCAATTCAGTTTTTTAAGGATTATAAAGGAAAGGAAACCTAGTGTTTCCTTTAGAAAACACTTTGTTCTTTATTCTTACTTATTTAATGTAATTTTGTAAATACCCTTATTTTAGAGCAAAAAGATTTCAATAGCCTTTCATAGTACTTGAAATTCAAATGTCCATTTGTTAGTCCATCAACCTTACACGTAATAAAGCTACCTCCAGACTACTACTCAAGTTGTAAGCGTACATTGCTTAAGGTTTTTTACACTGCATGTAGGGGACAATGACTTCATTTATTCTTCAATTTCAATCCAGCCATATTAAGGTAAAATATCTGTCATATATTTATTACCTCTTCGGGGTGTTTCTTCCCCATTTGAAAGTCCACTTGGAACAGCATCCTGACCTGCTCCCAGTCTCTGATCTTGCTGCTGCTGCAATTGTCTTATCATTCCATCAAGAACACTGGACTCTGGGCTTTGTTCACCATTGTCATTGGTTTGTAGGCTTATAATTTGTTCAATTACCTCTCCATCACCTGCAAATTCAATGAATGAATATGAAATCATAATACATATGAATAGGAAAAAACTTTCAATAGGCTACAATTAAAATTACATTAGCAATTGTCAGAATTCTTGTTTTTCAAAAATAATTAATTAAAGATATCTTTTATATTCATAACTAATTAAGTCATAGAAAAAATTCAAAACAAACTTTAGGGTACTAATACCACAAAAACCTCACCAGAGGTTCTGAAACCCTAGAAGTGAGCACCTGGAAACACACTTGAGTGAAAGTGAAAGTCTTGTTTTTCTGTTTCACATTAACGCCCCTCATATATACAAGTATTTCATTAAAATCTTATTTCCCAAGGTCTCTCTGACTATAACAACCAACAATGTGTGATTTCTGATGTAGAGAAAAGCAGTGGCATTTCTTTGTCTTAAGAAATAAAAAAGAGTAAGTAACACCTTTTAGGCCTTCAACAAATGACCACTCCCAACTCCAGCTCTCTCCCACCCCAAGTACGTACAGTTGAGGGAGGCAGCTTCCACATGCCTCTCCCACCAAGCTTAAGTCACTCTTTCAAATAGGCTTTAAGCATAGCCATAATCCTTCACGTACAAAATCAGATATTTTTAGATGTCTTTGCTTCTTTATTTTTCAAATAATACATTTTCAGAGATATTTAATAGGTTCAGTTAGTGTTAATGGATAAAAAGTGTTAGATGGTTGTGGGGTCTTGAAATTTACCTAAACATTGACATTTTCATGCAAACAACTCGTTACATATCCTCCCACCATAAAACGCATCTTCTTTGAACATAATATATAACATGGACCACCCCCCCACCAGCTTATAAGCAGAACCTTAACAAATTGCAATTAATAGGGTATTAGGCAAAAAGAATGCAAAGATACACTTGCATACTTGCATCCATAGTAACACGTCAGAAACTGAAAAATGTCATATACTATTTCGGGGGAAAAATACTTCTATCCTTCTATTCTACTAATCTACTTTTAGATCCCTTAAATCTTATTGATAACATCTCCATTTTACTGTGGAAATCAATGAAGAACTTAGAAGAGCTAAACAAAAACCACGGAAATTTTTTGATCACTGTCAAAAAATGACCTAAGACAGCAAGAAGAGGAGCCCTAATCTAAAAGGATAACAAGGGACTTCCCTGGTGGCACAGTGGTTTAGAATCCGCCTGCCAATGCAGGGGACACAGGTTCGAGCCCTGGTCCGGGAAGATCCCACATGCCGTGGAGCATCTAAGCCTGTGCACCACAACTACTGACCCTGCACTCTAGAGCCCACGAGCCACAACTCCTGAGCCCACGTGCCACAACTACTGAAGCCCGTGCACCTAGAGCCCGTGCTCTGCAACAAGAGAAGCCATCGCAATGAGAAGCCCTCGCACCACAACAAAGAGTAGCCCCCGCTTGCCACAACTAGAGAAAGCCCGCACGCAGCAGCGAAGACCCAACACAGCCAAACATAAATAAATAAAATAAATAAATTTATATTTAAAAAAATTCCATAAAAGGATAAAAAGACTTTAATTAGAACTAGGAATAACATAACATCCCTAAGATCACAACATGGAACCAAAGGGAAAACAGCAGAAAAGGAGACTTCTAATCCTCTCCCCTCCCCAAAAAACCCTATGTAACTTTTCTTTCACAGCACTGAATTTAAATGTAACTTGGGAAATATCAAGAATGATACTTGTTTCTACTTGGCATAATGCAGTCACCATTCAAATACCAAAGAAGGGTTCTACACATAAAGGCTTAAGTACTACAGTGCCCTTCCACTATAAACTACTACAACACTGGAAAAAATATATATGAAAGAAGGGCTTTCAGATATTGGATAACAGCACAGGACTGTGATCCCTGAGAGAAGACAATGGAGCCCAGTCTTTTGATTGCTCCAGGTAACAGCCTGGAGGCAATTTCCAGACTACAGAACAAGGAGAGGGAACCCAAGTACCACCCAGAGGTCACAATGAGTTGAGGGACAGAGGTCAGAGTTTGAGAGCAGGGGAAAGACTAAAATATGCAGGGCTGAATATCAGAGAGGACTGGATTGCACAGAAAGCTCAGAGGTACACAATGAGGAATCGATTCTTTGGCTAAATAATATGTGCACACATTGGTTAAAACTCCACCATGCTGGGGAATAAAACATGAAAAAGCCAAGCCATTTTTTAATGCCAAAAAATTGCCAGAACTCTCACAGGGCTGGCAATAGTACATGTTCCCACTAGCCAGAATAGAGACTTCAGACACAAACAAGAACTGTTTTAAGCATATTTCCAATTTTAACACTCAGAATATTTAAAAATGTGTGTTCAAAGCAGTGGAGAATACAATGACCGCTAGTAGTTTGGTGCCACAGCCTTGATTTGTGCTAAGGTACCAAATGTTTCACCCACCACTGCTTCTGTTTCATCAGTGCAAATGTCAAAGGTAAATAATAGTTCCATATTATTATGAAGATAGTCATAACCTCGAAGACCCCATAAAAGGTCATGGATAAAACCATGGGTCTGCAAACTACACACTGACAATTTAGGCCCTAGAACAACCATTAAAAATAAGTAAGACTAACAGGTATTGCTAATAAAACATTAGTGGCAATAATGATAAAACACTAAAAAATAAGCAACTTCAAAAAAGTTTGGAAAAAAAGGCACAAAGAACAGAAAGGATAAAGACAAAACAAGTAGCATTATATACAGCTTTAAGCCTGACTATACTAATAATTATATTAAATGTAAATGGTCTACATAGTCCAATTAAAAGACAGGTTGTCAGATTGGATTGCTGCCTGCAAGAAATCTGTTTTAATATAAAGACATATTGGTTAGAAGAATTGAAAAGATACACCATGATAACACTAATTTTAAAAAGTTGGATTATTTACTTTAATATGAAACAAAGTTAATGGTCTTCAAAACAAGAAATACTCCTGAGGATAAAAAGGGACATTTCATAATGATGAAAGAATTAATTCAGGGCTTCCCTGGGGGCACAGTGGTTGGGAATCCGCCTGCCAATGCAGGGGACACGGGTTCGAGCCCTGGTCCACGAAGATCCCACATACCGCAGAGCAGCTAAGCCCGTGGGCCACAACTACTGAGCCTGTGCTCTAGAGCCCAGGAGCCACAACTACTGAAGCCCACGTGCCACAACTACTGAAGCCCGCGCACCTTGAGCCCGTGCTCCGCAACAAGAGAAGCCACCGCGATGAGAAGCCCGCGCACCACAACGAAGAGTAGCCCCCGCTCGCCACAACTAGAGGAAGCCCGCACGTAGCAATGAGGACCCAACGCAGCCAAAAATAAATAAAATTGTAAAAAAAAAGAATTAATTCACCAAGAGCACAATCTGAAACGTGTATGTACAGAATAACAGAATTTTAAAATACATAAAGCAAAAATTGAGAGAACTGAAGGAAAAAATAAGACAAATCCACGGGATAGTTGGATATTTCAGCACTCCTTAAAACAGCCACAAAATGGAAAAAAGACAAATGTTTTTCAGCTACTAGTGAATAGATAAATGATGATATATCCGTACAATGGTGCACTATCAATAAACAGGAAAAAAACGACTGATACCTGCAACAGGAATGAATCTCAAAAGCACCATGTTAAGTTAAAGAAGCCAGACACAAAAGACTACATATTGTATGATTTCATTCATACAAAATTCCTTAAAAAGGAAAACTCAAAGTGACAAAATAAAACAGTCATTACAAGGGGTCAGGAGAAGGGAGAGGACTAATTCCAAACAGGCCCAAGAGAACTTTTGGGGGCACTGGAAATGTTCTGTATCTTGATTGTGGTGGTGGTTTACACGACTGTTTAACATTTCTCAACTCATTTGAATTGTACACTTAAAAGTGGTGAATTTTGTATATAAAGTACACTTCAATCGAACTAATAAAAAAAATTTGAAAGAGTAAACATATAGTGATTTACATTAATCTTTAACTTTAAGGTGATTTAGTTTCAGTAAATTAATCCTCATCCAAACTAAATAGAAGCATCTTTTTTCTTCATTTAATAATATTAAGGAAAAACACTACACTGCCATGAACAAATACAAAAACAGACAAAACAAAAAACTCTGTACTTGGCTAGGACAGGCAAAGTACAAGATGGGACTGGAACATCTTTTGCCAGAAAGTAAGGAAGTGCTCAAGGAATGATGGGGACTTGGGAAAATACACGAAACTCAGCTTGAATGGGCTCTCCCAGCCAAATCCAAGGATAATATGAGCAACTAAACAATGATAGTACTGGATTGTAACCCACTATATAACAACCCGGAAGTCCATACTAAAACTTAATAAACGAAATAAATAAATAAATGGGAGAGTAGTAGATGGCCAGCTAATGACAAAATGCAGGTGCAATGATAATAGAGTTAGAAAACCGTTTTGCAACCTTCAGAGTAACAACTGATTTAGGCAAAAATTATCAATGGATCCTAAAAGTTTGAAATAGAACAGGTTATTTAAACCACAAGCTACTTAATAATTACAAAGAGAAAAAAAAATTCATAGTGGAAAACCTTGGCGAATACCAAGTGTTCAAAGTCAGCGTCACCAATAAGTGCACAAAACACAATCATAAGCATCCTGACGTGATACTCCAGGAAGGCTACAACACCATTTATGTTGTCTTCTTTCCAAAATGCATAACCTGAACTTAATCAATGACAACTGAATTTAATGTGCAGTCCCAAATTAAAATCTACATCAAGGGAGAAAAAAAGCTATAACAGGCATTATTAGAACAATAATATTTGATTACAGACTATAGATTTGATAACAGTATAATTGTTAAATGTCCTAATTTTGATAACTGTTTATGATTACATAAGAAAATATCTTTGTTCTTAGAAAATACATACTGAAGTATTTAGGGGTAAATGGACATGAGGGCCAGAACTTAAGTGTCAAATGGTTCAAAACAATAATATGTATCTAGAGATAGAATAATAAAACAAAATATTAAGGACTGGTGAATCTGAAAGTACAGGAGTTCTTTGTATTATTACTTACATTTTTCAAATTAAAAATTAAACAAAACAAAAAAAACGACTTAGAACTTACTTGTTGCCACATAACCTAGCTGTGGAACCAAATGTTCATCTGCAGAATTTTCTCGGCCTGGTACTAATCTCTGATACTTAGTTGGATGAGGATTTCCATCTACATCTACCAAGAATGGTGGAGGCATAAGATGAGGAGCCTGCTGAGTTTGCTCATCTAAGACATAATTATTAGAATCCCTAATCAGTGGCCGATAGTCAGTATGGAAGAACATCTGATCGGGAATCTAGAAAAGGGAAGTTTACAAATTGATATTTTGAGGTTTATACATGTTAAAGAAAATAAATTATTAACCAGTTAACTTTATTTGAAAAGACAAAAAAATCAAATCAATACATCTAACCTATTTTCAAAACATCCTTTATAACTATTTTACATGCTATAAGAAAGTATATGAAATGACCTTTTCATATGGCTTGCTGCATCCAAAACCAAATATCAGAAGGTGACCGTGAGAATCTGTACAGGCAAAATGCTGTCCATCCTGTGAAAACTTACAGTCAAATACAGCTCCATGTCCTTGTCCTTCAATCTAGGAAACACGGAGGGAAAAATATATGACCATTTCTATGTAAGAGCTTCTGCTATATCAACTTCTGAAAAAAAAATTTTTTAAACAAATTTTTCGTTAAGCACATGTTAATATTTTCAGAAAATAAAATTCATTTTAGATACCACTAGCCTAGAAAAAAATCTTGAAAGATCTTCTAAGAATTAGTTCTCAAACTGATCAAATGAAGGATCATAAACCAATCCAAAATGAAGGCTTTCTTTACTTCTTACATTTGAATGACAATTTCACAAACTTTTCTTTCAATATATAACAAAAATCTTTTGATTAATAACCTACAAAGGAAATGATTAAAGATTAATGAAGTTTGGAATTCATGAACTAAAATCAATACTTTTATGGAGTTTAAGCTTTCCACTTAGATGAGACTAAGTGGAAATGCAAATGTGTAATGCTGCAAAGTCTCAAGGGTGCATATGTAAATGCCTGCACCTGCAACTACCTTATTTCAAACTGCCACAAATTTCAGGAAGGATACTCTAAGTGCATCATGAATGTTGCCTTAAATAGATAACTTTTAAACTGTTTTATTCTTGTTTTTTTTTTAACTGTAAATTATAGTAGTTTAGTATTATCAATTTATAGTTAAATGAGTTGTTTCATTAACTCAATAGTGTAGAGCTATGCTTATTTGTTGTCTCAGCCTATAACTTTCCAATAATTAAACTTTAGGACAAGTTAAATCAGCGTTGGAAGAAGGATTCATCCACCCAACTAACTGCCAAAACAAACTCACATACATACCTAAATACCCGCTCGAAAAGCAACAATTCACTACTGCTATACCACACATGAATGAGTGCCAATTAACAAAATGGGGGGGAAAAATTAAGGTATTGGGATATTTAGGGACTTGCTGAATAAGATAATCCATGTATACAAATTTGCATTCTCTCATAACATAAAAAGGAAAAAAATGTGTAAATATTTTCCCTCCTATTACACAGATTCACCACCAGGGTCCTTTGAAGAGCCACCTCCACCACAGCCCAACCTGCACCCTGGCACCACTTCACACCTCTGGCCTGAGACCTTCAGTCCAAGTAAAGCAGAGGAGGGTGGGGAGGGGAGAGCCCTTGGCTGGTAAAGCAAAGACAGTGGCAGCTACTCTCCTATCATACACATGGAACTTACTGCACCAAAAGCTTTGCTAAGGGTACCTGCTGAGAAGGAAGTTTTCCCAAGTGGGCAAACCTACCTAGGCAGAGCAAGACAGTCTCCAGTTTTTACCCACAGTCTGAAGAGTCCTACACAATGATTCCTGACAAAATACGACCTGCAACTGTGCCTGGAGAACACTTCAGTGTCACATTATGTTAACTATTTACTTAATGAAATACTGTTTTTGTTAGTAGTTTACAACCGTAAGTAATTTGTCTAGCATTAAAGAATTAGGAGACTCTCAGATGAGCAGTAAAGGTAAGAAGAATTCAGTATACAAGGCCAATTTTTGGTGTCTGACTGGAAATAAGATCATCGTTGCCCATTTGAGACTTTTTTCAGATTACTCTTTGGCTTAGAGGTTATTTTAGCTTATATTCTGTTTAAAGTCTGAATTAATGTAGTTTTCTGTTTTAATAGATTAAATTTAGTATGTAATGTTCCTATTGAGTTTTAAAGGCTAATTAAAAGATGGATGTACCTATGAATTTTAAGGCCATAGAAAAACTGAAGAAGGCTTAGTTCTTTTTCCAGTAATTTGAACAGAGATGCAAGTTTCAGAGATGCCTAATGATGTACTTGGGGCATGCTATTTGAGTTGTTTTAGTGCACTTAATGTTAATAAATAAAAAACTGTATTTTAAACTGTTTGTTGAAGAAACTGTCCAGTGTAAGCACATTGAAATTAAAATTTTAAGGTCAAAAAAAACCAACAAAAACATGGAACACATGAACTAAGATGGTCTTCAATCAAATATCTAAGAATCATTCACCTATAGGATGCTACTATATTGTCTCAAAAATTAATTATAGTTTGCATTGGACCTCAATATAAACTGAAGAGTAACGGTATAAAACCTATCATATATATATGAGATATATATATATATAAAAATCAAAAGTCTTAACAATGTACAAGCCCTTTTACACATTTCCCTCAGAATTTATCCCAAGGAAATAATCAGGGATCTACCTAAACAGCCATGTATAAAAACATTCAAAGTATTGTTGCTGTGCATATTTTAGAAACCACTTAAATACTCAACAACAGTAAATTAACTATATAGGTAACATACTTCTAAGATAGGCTGAATTTACCATCAAAAATATATTTGCAAATTCTTAAAAAATACTTAAGGGTTTGGAAAACATTCTTTATATAAAATGAGAAAGGATTACAAAACTATGTGCAAGAATGCCAACTAATAAACATGTAAAGAACGATGCCATTAGAAAGCCTTCGATGGATACTGATATTTGTGAAAGTTTAATGAGGAACCAGACATTTACATAGTCTCTGAAAAAATTAGTTTAAGATTTACAAAGAAAAAAACAACTATTTTAAAAATCAGTGGGGAAACTTGGCAGATGCCACCTTAACCAAATATTAATAATTATCACCATATAACAGTGGAACATATAAATATCATGTGCCTTCTAATATAATGGAGGGCACACTATCATTTATGTTTTATTACATCAAAAAAATGTGGGGCTTCCCTGGTGGCGCAGTGGTTGAGAGTCTGCCTGACAATGCAGGGGACGCGGGTTCGCGCCCTGGTTTGGGAGGATCCCATATGCCGCGGAGCAACTGGGCCCGTGAGCCACAACTACTGAGCCTGCGCGTCTGGAGCCTGCGCTCCGCAACAAAAGAGGCCGTAACAGTGAGAGGCCCGCGCACCGCGATGAAGAGTGGCCCCCGCTCACTGCAACTGGAGAAAGCCCTCGCACAGAAACGAAGACCCAACACAGCCAAAAATTAATTAATTAATTAATTAAAATCTTTTAAAAAAAAAAGTGAAGAACAACTCACAGAATAAAATATTTGCAAATTGTACATCTTATAAAAAAAAAAATGTGAAACAGTATTGAATCATGAAGAAATATCAGATAAAACAAAGATATCCTGTAACATTACTTGCCTGTAAAAGGGCAAGATATAGGAAAAAAAAAAAGGCAGAATTATTGATTTTACAAAACTAGAGATACATAACTACTTAATACAATGCATGATCCTGAATTAGATCCTGGTCCAAGGGGTAAAATATAACTATAAAGGCATTATTAGGACAACTGACAAAATTTGAATGTAAACCTGGATTAGATAATGCTACTTTATCAATGTTAAATTTGCCTATTTTGGTAACTGTATTGTAGTTATGTATAAGAAATGCTAAAAACATGCAATAAGATCGTAATCTGGTTTTCAAATATTCATGTGCAAAAAGAAGAAACGCTGAAAAACAATGATGTTTGATTCCCTAGATGACTCTACTGAGTATTATTTTTAATTATCAAATTTTTTTTTTTGGCCGCACCACGTGCCATGTGGGATCTTAGTTCCCCTGCATTGGAAGTGCTGAGTCTTAACCACTGGATGGCCAGGAAGTCCTTACTATCAAATGTTTTAATAAATTTAAATAGTGAAAAAGTTGTGTGAATTACCATAATTTTGCCAATATAAACACAGACGGGGACAAATTCACACACACAAAGCTAAATAAATAAATTTTGAAAATCTTTCCCTCATGTGAATTAGTTATACAGATTAATTTCACATTTGTATGTATGTATGTATGTATATATGGCTATCAGATATTTATCAGACTAAGTAGTGCCCTGATTCCTAGAAATATAAACTGCCAAAATATGCAGATCGGTTTCTGGCTACACTTCATTATCCAAATACGTGAAACAAATGCAAACATGCATGAAGATACCTCTCACTCCACTTACCATATTAAAATAATGTTTCATCTTGGTGCCTTTTGTAATATCCCATATGAATATGCTGCCATCATGTCCTGCAGATAACATAATTCTGGAATCAAAGGGATGTGTCTCCAAAACAAATACTTCATCAGCATGTCCCTTTATTCAACAAAGTCATACAGTTAAGGAGGGTTTGCAAGTTATAAGTTTAAAATTAAAAGCCCATATTGTCACAGTGTATAAGAGTTTTTAAATATGTATTAATGACAGTAATTTATACATTAGTATATATACAAATTTCTATTCATTTGATAATATAAATGAAACATGTTTATTAAAAATAAAATTATAGTTCAAAAATTTTTGATTTGTTATATTTTATAAAAACTACCTACCAATAAGTTATGAAGCAGCTGTCCAGTATAAGAATTCCACACTTTGAGGACATGATCATTCACAGCTGTGACAACAATGCTATCATTCTGATTCCAAGCTATCATTGTTACTTTGGGTTTCATAAACCTTTCCTCTTCTAAAGATAAATCTCTAAGAAAAAAAATATGAAATGTGCAATGCTATATGTGTAGGAGGCTGTACTATGTACACAATCCCTCATCGATACAAAAATAACTAAAGTAATCCAGCTCATGTCCATACCTTACCAACTCGATAGAGAGTTCATCACATCTGACCCGCAACAGGTTATCTATAAACAGATAAGGGCAAAATCCCGAGGGGTAAGGGATGATTTACAAACCGTTCGGAGACTGAATACAGGCAGATTTCAGAATACCGCCACTGCTCATGAAAGCAAAGCTTTTTCTCTCTACCTCTTTTCTAATTATTCCCTTCTCCTGACCCCAAGCCCTGTAAGTAATACTTTCAACTGCTTCACTCTCTATAGATGACAAAAAACTTCAGGAAGACAGAAAGAAAGAAATTCATCTTTATGACCCCAATGTCTAGTAAAGTGCCTGACACAGACTCTCAATTTGCTGAACTGTAAATGAGCTGCATTCAACTCTTTCTACTTCCCTATAAACTGTTCCTACAGGTCCTTGCCAAGAACGGTCTTGGATACACGTCTGCAGTGTTTTGCTGCCTTTATGAAAGCAATATGCAAAGCTTCTGAATAAAATACAGCAGTCAGTAGTATGGGGTTGGGGGGAATGGGGGGACCTAGCTGCATCTGAAATCATAGAGCACATTCTAAGAAATGATTAAGCATATAATAAACACGTATTTTAAAGAAAACGGCTACAAGAATATGGAATGAGTGCTATGTAACACCCATCTATGTAAGCACCATGGAACACAAATGAGAGAATAATTCTAACTAGACTGATCAGAGGAAGTGTAACATAAAAGACAATAGGGGACTTCCCTGGTGGTGCAGTGGTTAAGAATCCACCTTCCAATGCCAGGGACACGGGTTTGAGCCCTGGTCGGGGAACCAGGATCCCAGATGCCACGGGGCAACTGGGCCACGTGCCACAACTACGGAGCCCGTGCACCACAACTAAAGAGAAGCCTGCATGCCGCAACGAAGATCCCACATGCCACAACTAAGACCCAACGCAGCCAAATAAGTAAATAAATAAATGACAAAATGGAATACAGGCTAAGACCCTCCACGCTTCATTTGAATTTACTAACAGACGTGTTGCATTTCATCAAGTTGATTAGCCAAGATTAGAACACTAAAACAAATATATCCATCAATTTTTACACACAGAAAACACTGCCTTTCAAGATATGAAATAAGTAAAACTTTAAATGAGAAAAGAATATTTCCACCACGAGGGAAAATACAAGAAAAGTTCTCTCCATGAAGAGAGGGCGACAACAAGAAAAATAAACAGTTTTCAGTCTCATTTAAAAATTTCTATTCAAGTTTTTACAATGGTATTCCTATTTTGCCTAATAAAATAATTGTTCATGGGCGAATACCATTTCAAATGTTCTTCACTGCCATTCTTCCATTATTTTTCACTTTCACACTAAGATGCTTCTAAATATCCAGATGTAACATCCTTAAATAATCGTAAAGATTTGTTTGTGAACAAGGATTATCAGATTTCTAGTATGTATTCTTTCCATTCTCTACCACAGATTATTTCACAAAAATATTAATATCAAATTTATTTTGAAATCCAATACAATTGTTTGAGCCACAGCAGAGAATGGGTTAATTTCTCCTACTATTACTAAAAATAAAGCAGACATGAAGATGTCTAAAATGTGTAACATTTCTCAGAAAAACTGCTAAGAACATTGATATGCCTACTCTAGACCAAGCAGTGCTAGAAATTTTCATATGATTTAAAATTGCCAACAATACTTAAAGGCAGGTAGTCTCACTTCCCAGATGATGAAACAGATTAATAAATATTAAATGATGTTCTCAAAATTATATAGCTATAAACAGTATAAATGGTATTTGAGCAAAGGTCTGACTCCAAAACACATATTCTTTCCACCACCTGTACTGCCTCCCAAAATATACAAACCAAAAAAGCAATGTATTTGAAATTTGTAATATTTATCTTGGAAAGTACTAAACTTATCTCAAAGATGCTCAAGATACATTTTTGAGACTTTGGAGGTTGAGGGAGGGGGACAGTTAGACAAACTTGCCTTCAATGCCATTTTACAAACCAAAATTTCAGCATACAAAAAGAAAAATTTTCACTCCCACTGGAGCCCAATTTTTTTAAACTTAAAGTGTGTTTGTTTGCTTTTTTTCGCCAGAAGTAGCTGTAAGTGACTTCTTAAAAATTCCAAAAATCCTAGCTTCAAAAAGGAGAATTTTCTGAAAATTTCCACACTTGATATACTTGAGTTATTTTTATATATTTTTTGAAATAGTAGGCGGGGACTTCCCTGGTGGCACAGTGGTTAAGAATCCGCCTGCCAACGCAGGGGACACGGGTTTGAGTCCTGGTCCAGGAAGATCCCACATGCCGCGGAGCAACTAAGCCCGTGCACCACAACTACTGAGCCTGTGCTCTAGAGCCTGCGAGCCACAACTACTGAGCCCGTGCGCCTAGAGCCCGTGCTCTGCAACAAGAGAAGCCACCGCAACGAGAAGCCCGCACACCGCAACAGAGTAGCCCCTGCTCGCCGCAACTAGAGAAAGCCCGCGCGCAGCAACGAAGATCCAACGCAGCCAATAATTAATTAATTAATTAATTAATTCTTAAAAAAAAAGAATATACGAGGTTTAAGTATTTATCTGTCAGATGTGCAGGAGGGAGCCATTCACTTAGATCGCAGCTCTTCTAATAGGAGGTGGCTCCAGTCCCCTGAACAAAGCAATCAACCAACCAGAGAGAGAGAGAGAGAGACCAAGTACTTAGGATGCACCTACTTAGAAACAATCCGTCTCAACTTACCCTGAGATTCTTGTAGCCATATCCAGTAAGATGCTTCTCCATTCTAACTGCTCAAATCTCCAAATCCGTGCTGTTCCATCTCTGCTACCACTTAAAAACCTTAAAAGAAAAGAAGATCTTCTACTCACATACGTGCTACCAAGGGCTACGGTTAAAATTTCAAGTGAAAAAATTTTTAATGTAGCTATCTTGACTGCAGGTAAATCTATAGGTGTTAATTCCAAAAGACAGGGAATTTAGCGTGTATCTAAACAGAGAAAATCTGGTTTGCTATGATTTGCCTGGCCCTATTAAGCAAAGCACATTTCAAACTCAATCACTAGCTTCTCGAATAGACTGTTTTGAAAAGACAATGTACAATAAGTATTTGGAGGGGGGGTGTGGGGGGAGAAGGACAATTAAAAATGTATGGAAGAAACAGTAAAACCAAAAGCACCATTATAAGCATTTTAACTCTAAACTCAAATTAATTCATGCTAGCCATGTGTAAAAATAAATCAATCATTTAATAAAGTTAAGTGTTAAAAAATCACAGTTTAGGAATGGTACCTGAAAAGACACTGGGGACCACAAAGGATTTAATTTAAGTGATAATTCTGTTGCATTCACAGTGATTGATTAGAAAAGATTTTCTTTTAACTACTCAAATATAACAAATTTCTTTATCTTTACACCTAATATTCCTATAAATCAAACATTTAGCCAGCAGTGAGATAAAGAAAAACTACTTTTGGTCGTAGGGGGCTGCAGAAACTACAATTCTAAAAACTTACATTTAATTGTTTCCTCCCTGCCCCAGACACTTTTCCTTCAATTATTACATTTACTAACCAGTACCTGCAATATGATATATACCTACAAAGTGATATATTAGTTATACTAATAGGAAGCATAGTATATTTACCTAAAAACACACTCACAAATACAAACATGGTGGGGGTGGGGTGGGATGAATTGGGAGATTGGGATTGACATGTATATACTGATGTGTATAAAATGGATGGCTAATAACCTGTTGTATAAAAAAAAATTAAATTAAAAAATTTAAAAAACAAACACACACACACTTACTTACCGATCACCATTGTTACAAAATTGGATACTATCAACTTTATCCTAAAGAGGGGAAAAAACCAAACACAAAAGTAATCATCTACATAGTCTGTACACAAAGAAAACCCACTCAGTTTTAGAGCCAGAAGCATATTTGGTTTAAAGCTAGAGATATGCACTTACGCTGCTTAACCCTGCCATTCAAACATATATTGTACGTTTAAGTGCAAAGAATCTACCTACGAACCTAATAAGACTAAGATACAGCTCTTGTCTCAAAGATAGACACATGCGGTAAAAAGAAGCCTACTTCTAAAATTAAAGCGGTATTTGCAATTAATTACATCTGTATAAAAATTGATATGTGTAGAAAGTAATCAAAATAAAAGGTTTAAGCAGCTGAAAACAAGGTACATTCACTTCGATGATTATGTGCAAAAAATAATAATAATAATTTCTTTTAAAGTGATTTTTTTATCAAATAACTTCACAGAACTTCCTATAGGAGAAAAGATGACCTGATCGCTAACCAGCACTCCAGAATACCGACAGTTATCTATCTTAGTACACATTGATAAAACAGCATTCTAATTTCATGAGCTTGGTTTAGATAAATAGACCCAATTCAAACCTAATCCACCCAGATTAATTATCATAATCAAGAGTTTGGACTTAAAGCTGAAATAACCACTGCAAAGTATTTGGCACCGTAAGGTGCTGAGTTTGTCAATATCATGCTTCACCTTTAAATCCAATTTCCCCTAAATTTAAGTTAAAATTAAAATCAGTAACAATTTCCCTTAGCAATATGAGGTTATGTACCAACAGGAATATTAACAATCTACAGAATTTTAAAATGTAAATACTTACAGTGTGACTTTCAAGTTCTGCGATTTTTTCAGGTGCTTCAAAACCCAAAAAATACATTCTGATTACGTGATCAGTACTACCTGTGGCTAAAAACATACCACCTGAAATAAAAATTTTAAGGTTTAAAAAATCCAGTTTGTAACAAATATCTTAACCAAATTTCTGTATTAAATTAAGCAAGCTCTCTATGCCAAAACTAAATTTATCTCAATAAATCCGTTTTCTAATTCATTATATAAAGAACTTTTAAAATTAATGCAGTGTAATGCTGTGACTTTTAGGAAGAAATATATATTTGGTCTTCATCCCTTTTTCTGGCAGAACTCCTAAAACCCTTAGAATTTCCTAAGTGAAGTGATACTGGTGTCTTGATTTTCATCAAACCCATTTCAACCACACCAGAGTTTATGTTAATGAGGTGACTTTTGGAAAGCATCTATGGATGGGAGCTAACTGCTAGGGGAACCAACCATGTGATAAGAGAGTTGGGAGACAGCTGAATCAACAGTGATGACCAATGATTTAACCAACTGTGCCTATGTAATGAAGGCTCCATAAAAAACCCAAAAGGGCAAGGTTCAGAGAGATTCCAGGTTGATGGACAGGTGGAGATCAGAGAAGAATGGCACACCCAGAGAGTGCCCCTTCCCACGTACTTTATCCTATGCATCTCTTCCATCTGGCTATTCCTGAATTATATCCTTTTATAATAAACCAAAAATCTAGTGAGTAAAATGTTTGAGTTTTGTCAGCTGCTCTAGCAAATTAATCAAACCCAAGGAGGAAGTTGTGGGAATCTCTGCTCTATATAGCCCATCAATCAGAAGCACAGGTGACAACCTGGTCTGAGGCTGGGGGTAGGTGGGGCATCTTGCAGGACTGAGCCCTTAACCTGTGGGATCTCACACTAATCTCTAGGTAGGTAGTGTCAGAATTGAGTTGAATTCTAGGACACCCAACTAGTGTTGGAGAATTGTTTGGTGGTGCTGGGGGGGGGGGGGCGCAGGAAGCACACATCAAATGAGGCTTAATTTTTAAAAGTTAATTCAGTCTGGAAATGTTCACTATCTCCCTCTGTTGTATTAGTTGTGACAATGACTTTAAGATGCTGCGGCTCTGAAAATGCATGAAAAGGGGCTCTGCTTTCCAAACAGCTTTACACACCTAAACCTAGCTATGGAATATAAAGTTCACTTGTTCAAATTTTCAGACTTCTATGGGGAAAGATCTTTGACCTCTCCCAAAAAGAAAGGTTTCACACAAGTCCACTGTACAAGGAAAGAAAATGGAGAATAATTTCACAAGATGTGTGGAAAACAAATTTAAACTACCAAAAACATGCAGTTCAGTTAAAAGAACCACATTCTTGGTTTATCATACACACAGGGCACATGGCACAGGAATTGCTCATATGGACACTTTAAGACTCCTTTTTGCCAGCTCTCTCTCATAATGTGGTCATTCAAAATGCTAAAAGAAAACTAAGAAAAAAACACTAAAGTTATCTTACCAACACTAAAAGAAGAACAAAGCATTTGAACGCCTGGTCTAGGCTTTTCAGTGAACTTCAGGGGACGTGGACTTGAAAAGAAGATGTTTTAAAATACGTTAGTTTAGCACATTAACATGGTTTAAAATATTGGTTTTAATCTAGCATATTTAAATGTTATAATCTTATTTCTAGTACCTCACAGTATACCAAATATTTCCACATATGCTGTTATAGTTGGATGGATTTTAGAGGACTGTCCAATCCCCAAACTTATAAAGAACATAGTATACAGAAAGAGCAAGCCTACTAACCCCCGTTCTGTAACTTAGGTGACCAAAGCTCAGACAGTGTAAGAGAATCCATTATCGAGGCCACAGAGCAGGATGTAGAACCACCAGGTGATAGCATGGTCCAACAGAAAGGGCATGCGAGCCACACGTGTAACTTTAAATTTTTAGTAGCCACATCATAAGTATAAAGATAAAACTAGGGTTTTTAGTAGCCACATTATAAGTAAAAAGATAAAATTAGTTTTACTTCATTTAAACCAATATATCCAAAATATCACATCAATTTTAATAAAATTTTATTGAGGACTTTAGGTTCTTTCTTATTAAATCTTTTAAATCTTCCAGAGCATACTAGACACTAATAATACATCTCAATTTGAAGAGTTTTCATCCAAAATACTTGATCTGTACTCAGATTTCATAAAACTTATAGCTGAAAAACTAAATTCACATACTCAAGTTGTTTGAAATATGCTTAAAAGTTTTGTAGTAACTGGATCGTATCAGTTAAATTTAAATTAATAATTCGATTCCTCAATTGCACTAGCCACATCCGAAGTGCTCAATAGAGACATGTGGCTAGCGGGTAACACACTGGGCAGTGCAGGGCTATAATCCAGGTCTGATTCTTAAATGATCCTGCCTAAATTTCTGCCTATGTAATTATACATTTCTAACATTTTTCAAAATGTTCACATATATACTATCATTTTTTCTTTTTCAAAAAAATGTGCCCACTAAGACAGCATGGCTATGCTCCTTTTACATATCCAACTATCTAAATCGTACAGTGTAAACAGTAGTCAATATGGCACATATGCTGTATATAACAAAAATTAAATTCAAAAGTAAAAAGGCAACCACAATACACAATTTCTCTTTATAATCAGATTTCATTTCACTAGACTAAACTGTAACAACATTAAAAAAGAAAACTTATTACACAATTAAAGTCACTTACCTGAATTTCAGGGATTCTAAATCCCACTGCCAAAAACAAACTGTCCCATCAGCACCAGTAGAGACCATGTATCTTTGAGAGCCTTTGGCCATTGGGCTAAACTAAAAAGGAATAACATTTACAATTCAGCTTCCTGAGCTGCTACTGTAGTTAAACAGTTTTTCAAAGTTAACTTCAACTAACACTTTAAGTAAAACACAAGAAATCCAAAATATAGGTGATATTATTGCAGTGAAAACTCATAACCTGTAAAAAAATGAAGTCTATCTCTAATTTGTAAATGTAATGTGATCTCAATAAATGATTATTTTCAAAACTAACAAGAACAGTCAGAAAAACTTTTACAAAGAGAAAGTAAAGATCTAGTCCTATCAATGTGAAACCTACCACAAGGCCGATTAATTAAAACTATGGGGCACAGTAGGTACACAATGACAGAATGACCAATGGAAAAATGTGAAGTCCAAACTGGACTCTAATACACAAGACTTAAGATAAAGGAGCCATCTCAATCAGTTGAGGAAACAATGGATCGTAAATGCATAAATGGTAAAGGGACAACTGTGCAACAATCTGGGGAAAAAATGGATCCATTCTTCAGACTGTAAAGCAGGATAAATTCCAAGTGATCAACATTTTAAGTATTTAAATAACAAAACCATAAAAGTATTATAAGAAAACACAAAAATTATATCGTAACTTCGGAACAGGGCTAACATTTGTGCTACACAAACAAGCTAGAGAAAGCAAGATCAATTTGGTCCAGAGACATCCTGGACCAAACGCAGCTTTTAAGGCAGCTTAAAAGACAGAAAAATATAAGGAAAACAAGAAAAACGCACTAGGCAAAGGAATAAGATGAACAAAAATACAAAAGTGAGAGGGAATGTGATATGTGATAGTTAACAGAAAGATCTGTAAGACTAAGTGTTCATTTTGGAAGTGGTATGGAAATGGGTTAAATGGATAGAAAATCTCGACCCGATAAGAGCAAGTTAAGAGGTTAACTGTAGTTCTCAAGTAAAACACTGAAGGCAACCCAAAGATCTATCTGACAGCAGTATACAATATTGATTGAAAAGGAACAGATAAGATAAAGAACCGAGAATCAATCCAATTGATCCAAGAACCGTAACTGGAGGGCAGTACCCCCTACCTTCATGAAAGAAGCAACACAACTTGCTGACTCATGAGACATTCAAGATAAAGGAGCTTAAGCAAAAGGAAGACCAGGATTGCCATTAAGAGAAAGGAAGTGTTGGGAAGAAATGGGTTGGTTTTGTTTTTCCGTATGATTTACATACTTACGTATCATTACATGCCAGAGAGATATAGTTTATTATCTCTGTTTCATGCTTTTTCCCAAGGTTATATACACTTTGTAAGAGAGATAGGATTTGAACCTATGACTTCTTCAGCGAAGCTTCTTCTAAGCTCCTTCTCTCGAATATATGAAATGAAGGGTTTTTTAAGTGATTATTTACATCTAAGTAGATATGTTTCAGAACATGGACTAACAATGAGTTTTAGAGAATATCCCATTAAAAGTAATAACTGAAATTATATTAACAATTGGATATTCTTGTTAATTAAAATTAAAACAAGGTAAAATTTGTAACCTTGCCAACACAGAGTACTTTAAGAATTTTAATTAAAGTTAGTTAGAACACAGGTGACTTAATATGACAGATACACAAGTCGTTTGCTGCTCTCTATTTTGTCTCACTGATGTCTTTGTCTAGCCCTGGGTTGACACTATACTGTTTTCTCTATAACATCTTTTAAAGCATTTTTAAATATCTAGTATGGCAAAAAGTTGAGGGTTTTTTGTTTTTTTGAGGGATTGGGGGGGGAGGTTGGCTATTTGTGCTTATCTTTCTCTTTCTAAATGAACTTGATAACATGCCAAGTTCCATTAAAACAAAGCAACTGGGATTTCAAATGTAAATACACTGACTTTATACCATGATTTGGAGATGTGACATCTTTACAACATTGAATCTCCTGATTCAGGAGCACGGTAGACATTTTCACTTAATTAGACTATTCCCTCCCCACCACCCAAGGTTCTGTCATTATTTTCAAGACCTTTCCCGTCTCCTGGTAAGTTTATTCCTATGTGAAGCTTTTGTTGCTATTGTGAATTATATACTTTTTTCATTATGTTTGCAAACTGATTATTGATGGTTTATAAGAAACTTTTGGTTTTAGGACATGGGTCCCATGTTTTACTAAGCTCTCAGCAGTTCTAATAGGTTTTAATAGAATTCACCAGGTAAATCCTCTTAAGTTTGTGTTTTAAGAGATTTTTTTTTTAGTACCCAACAGGTATTTTTAACTTTTGAAGCCTTCCTTTTACTGTTTCTAAGTAACAACATTTCCTCAAATGCAGTATCACTGACATATAGCCATGTTTTATTAACCACCCTCAAAGCTACTCATTGATGACTGTAACATGCATCTCTAAATAAAGGAAACAGTAAGAACTGCAATTTCTCAAAGTCCCTTTTGGCTTTGTGATTCTGTACTACAATCTCACATGTCTACTTCCAAAGTCAGAATAGTTTTCCTGAAATCACACATTCTGAGTAACTGTCTAGTATATAACATGTGCCTGAGAGCATAATAACCTCTACTTTTACAACTTATTCAATGGCAAAATAAGAAGTCTTTAATGTATGTTGATCCTCTATTTTGCTATTAAAGAATGCATTATTTAAAGGTAGTAAGCTGTCCTATTAACTGTTAAAATGCAAATCTTTCCTGTGTGCTCACATGTGCATTCTAGACAGAGCTATTAGCATGGGGGAGTGGAGGAGGGGGTAAAATTCACACAACGTTAAATTCACCACTTTAACCATTTTCAAATGTATAATTGGGGCTTCCCTGGTGGCGCAGTGGTTGAGAATCTGCCTGCCAATGCAGGTGACACGAGTTCAAGCCCTGGTCTGGGAAGATCCCACATGCCGCGGAGCGACTAGGCCCGTGAGCCACAACTACTGAGCCTGCGCGTCCGGAGCCTGTGCTCCGCAACAAGAGAGGCCGCGATAGTGAGAGGCCCGCGCACCGCGATGAAGAGTGGCCCCGCTTGCCGCAACTGGAGAAAGCCCTCACACAGAAATGAAGACCCAGCACAGCCATAAATAAATAAATAAATAAAACTAAAATGTATAATTAAGTGGCATTTGGTACATTCACAATACTCTGCAGCCGTTATCACTATCTGCTCCCACAACTATTGTAAGATTAAACTGAAATCTGTCAAGGCATTTTCCATTGATTCTCTTGGCTTTTTCAAGTAGGTAATCAAACTGCTTGAAAAAAATGAGAATTTGGGGGAATTCCCTGGCAGTCCAGGGGTTAGGACTCCATGCTTCCACTGCAGGGAGCAGGGGTTAGATCCCTGGTCAGGGAATTAAGATCCCGCATGCCACACGGCACGGCCAAAAAAAAGAAAATGAGAATTTTTTTCTCTTTCTTTCCAATATTTATACATTTTTGTTTTTTCTTGCTTAGTAGTACTTGCTAATGTTGAACAGTTGCAGTGATAGTACAGTGTTTGTTCATTTTCCCCAAGTGTCACTTCGCAATATTTCAAATCTGCATAAGAGTTGCAAGAATAGTACAATGAACACTCACATACCAGTCACCGAGATTCACCAATCGTTAATATTTTGCCACACTTGCCCCTGGCTACTGGATGGACTTGAACCATCTGAATCTAAGTTGCAGACATCATGACACTTCAACCCTAAAATCCTCAGCATGTATCTCCTAAGGACAATGATATTCTCCTACATAATACATTTATAAGACTCAAGACATTTAATATACAATTAATATTGAAATTTCCCCCAATTTCTCAGATGTCCATTATAGGTTTTCTTTTTTTTTTTCCTCTCTTAAAGACAGGATCCAAATCACATATTTATATTTGTCACATTTTTTACTTTCCTTATAAAATAGTTCTCCCACCTTTTGTCTTTTTGAAACTAAGCTTTTGAAGGATATAGATTGCTTTCATAAACTGTTCATTTGGATTTGTCTGACTGCTTCCTCATGTGATTCAGGTTAAACATTTCTGACAGAAATACTAACAGGTAGAGAAAGAATTTTAACTACAGATTCAATGCATTTTATAGTTACAGGTCTATTCAGATTTTTCTTTCTGTGCCAGTCTTAGTGTTTTTCTGATATTTACCTATTTCACTTTTTCAAATTTTCCATATAAAACTTTTAAAATATACTTTTTAGTATCTGAAGGTTCTATAGTGATTCCCTTTTTCAAATATGATAATAGTTATTTATGATATTTCTATTTTGATCCTAGATTAATCTCAGTCTTACACCATTTTTAGTATTTCATTCAAAGAACTTTTGGCTTTGTTGATACTCTTTACTGTTATGCTTATTTTTTCCATCCTTAATTGTTTCTTGTCCTTTTTCTAACTTTCTGAGAAATACATCTAATCACTGAATTTCAGCCTTTTCTTTAATATATGCGTTGAGGGCTATAAACTTCCCTTTCAGCACCGCTTCAGCTGGGTATTATCTACTGTTGTATAACAAAGTATCCCAAAACTTAGCTACTGGAAACAACAATAAATATTCATTATTTCACAGTCTCTAAGGGTCAAGAACTCAGGAACAGCTTAGCAGGGTGGTTCTGGCTCAGGGTCTCCTGAGGTTGAAGTCAAGATGTCAGCCCAGGCTTAACTGAGGATGGAGGACATGCTTCCAGAAAGGCCGACTCACATGGCTACGGTAGGAGACTCCAATTATTCACCATGAAGACCTTTCCATAGGGCTGTCTGAGTGTCCTGTCGACATGACACAGCGGGCATCCCTCAAGATGGGAGTCAAGAGAATAAGACAGACGTTTCCATTCAAGTCAAGAGAATAAGATAGTGACTCTCACTGTCTTATAACCTTCCACTATCAAGCAATGGAAGTCATCCTACATCACTTTCCCAGTATCCTATAGGTTACACAGGTCAACCCTATTCAACAAGGAGACTACCAATGGGTAAGAGTATGAGGAGACAAGAATCACTGGGCACCATCTTGGTGGTTGGCTACCAAACTCTACATCCCACAAGTTATAATTATAATATTTTCGTTATTAATCAGTTCAAAATATTCTCAAATTTTTATTGTGATTTCATCTTTGATGCATGGGTTACATAAAAGTGTATTGCTTAATTTATAAAAGTGAGGATTATTCTATTAATTCTGGCTGCTAGTAATTTCCAGCTTAATAGCACTCTTGGAGAATATACTTAAGATTATTTTCAGTATTTTCAAATTTATTGAGAACTTAGTTTAAGGGTTGGAATGTGGATAATATTTAGATAATAATCCACTTATGACTGAAAAGAAATGATGCAAATATAATACGCAGTGTTCTAATGTGTCATACAGATCAAGCTTATTATTTACATTGTTCAAATCTATATTCTTAATGACACACTGTTCTTCCAACTACTGAGAGAGACAGAGATGTGCTTATCGCCCATTAATATTATGGAGGTCTATTTTTCCCCATATGTTCTATTTTTGCTTAATGTATTTTGAGGCTGTGTTACTGAACACATACAAATTCAGAACTCTTCTTCCTGCCTAATGAAACATTTAATTATTATAAATTGTCCCTCTTTAGCTCTAAAATTGGTATTTGCCTTAATGCCTTTTTATCTAATAATATTAGGATGCTATACCAGCCTTCTTATGGTTAATTTTTGGATAATTGTTTCCATCCTTTACTTTTTTTTACATCCAGACTCCCTATACCCTTATATTGAAGGTGAGGTTTGTTTTTCAATTATGTCTGAAATCTTTCTCTCTTATCTGGACCATTTAATGCATTTACATGTAATCTATGATTACACTGCCATTTAATGATATCCTAGTATCATCTCAGTACTCTTCCCACACTTCTTTTTCTTTCCTTTCTTGCCTTTTTATTATTCCATATTTCCCCCTCTATTAAGCTTAGTAGTTATATATTCTCTTGCTAGTCTTTTAATTATTTTAGAGATTACGAAATGCAAAGATCTAACAAATACTAAAGTTACCTCCTCCCAATATACAAGCTATTATTACTGTTAGTTTAATTCCATACATAATTTAAAACCCTAAGACATTACATTTGTTGCATGAAGTCAATGTTTATTTCCATTTGCCCACACACTTTTTTTTTTTAATTCTTCATTCTTTCTTACTCCAAGCCTGGGATCACACTCCTTCTCTGCCTAATGGATACTATTTCGAATTCTTCTTAGTGCTGTTCCATCACTAAGAAACTCTCAATTTGTCTGAAAATGTGTTTATTGTAGTTCAATGGTATTTTCAGTAGGTTCAGAATTCATGACTGGCAGTCATTTCCTATTAACACTTCAAGAAGAGCACTCCTTTGTCTATCAACTTCCACTGCTTCTACTGAGAAGCTAGCCGTCAGTTTTATTCCTTTTTTATTTTCCCCTCTGGTTACTTAAGATTTCTCTTTGTCTTCGGTTTTAAAGCTTTTACTGTAATGTTTAGTAGTTGTAGTTGTCTGTATATTTATTCTGCCCAGGATCCTTAGTGTTTCTTCAATCTGTGGCTTTATTTCTTTAGCATATTTTGCAAAATTCTCAGCTATTATCACTACAAGCATAGCTTTTGCTTCATTCTCTCCTCTTCTTCAGGAATTCCAATTACACATACGGTATATATGTATGTATACACATGTGGAATCTTTTCAGCATTTCCTGGCTATTTCTTAATCTCTTTCAGTACATTCCAAACTCTTCCCTCTGTACTTCCATCTATTTATTTTCTTCTGACCTCATTTCCAGCTCATTAATTCTCTCTTTGATTTCTTCAGTTGCATCTAATCTGGTGTTAAAACCATCCATTGAATTATTAAATTCAGTTATATGTTTCAATTCTAGAATTTCCTTTTTACTAACTTCTAGTTCTCTGATGAAATTTGCATATTTATTATGAATTTATTATGCATACATACTTCCAAGATATATCCTCCCCAACCCTACAAGTCTGTCAGAATTTCTGCTAAGCTTCTCAGCCACCTCCTGTGAAACTGGCATATGCCTTCAAACTCAAGTTCCTCTCCATGGGCTTTCCTTATCTCCCGTATCTTGGTCCCATAATTTCTCATTATATTAGTACTTCAGATACTTTGTTCACCTTCGTCCAGCTTTTCTAGTTGCCAGCTCTGCAGTATGTCTTTTACTCCTGAAGAATGTTCACTTGATCCTCTTAGATAGACAAAAGGTTCTACCTCTAACCCAGTTAAGTCTAATACTAACATTTTTGAGAATGTAAATTATATTAAATGACACTGTATACTGCTACCCATGAGAAAGGTGTGTGCTAAAATACTGAAAGTGATTATTTCTAGATAGTAAGATTATGGAAGTTTTTAATTTTATTTGCTATTAACTACTGTCTAATTTTTTTGCAAACAATATTACTTACATATCTTTTTTTAATAAATAAAAAGAAAACCTTTACTAAAATTTAAAATGGTTTATACATGCCAGTAACAACAAGGCAAAGAACATGAAGAACGCGCTGCCTTTGAGCCCCCGCCGCGCCTGCGCGTGGCGCCGGGGGTCAGGCTGCAGCGCCAGAGCAGCACGCGCTTGCGCATAACTGGGGCCGTCTTGCCCCCGCGGCGGCGGCCCTGTTAACCGCGAGCTACACTGCGGCACTGAAAAGAAAAAAAAAAAAAAAAAAGAACATGAAGAAGATTAATAACTGAAATCATGCATTTGCTTGACTTTGAACTTCAGAGTAACCACCAGCAAGCACAGATAAGCCTTCTGATGTATGAAAACCTATCACCACCCAAGTAGAGTTTTTTGATATATTCAGTAGGTAGTAAACACATGTGGGCCCCCATTACCAAAAGAATGGGGCTTTCAGTGAAGACCAGAGCTCCACTTTCACACTGAAGAATTCCCTAATGGTTTTAAGACAGACACCCTCAAAAAGTATTATAAATGTTCTTATTTGCTGTTATGTTGCCTATAAGTTCATATCAAATAACAAAATAAAAAAAAATTTTTTAACCTGTGGAACATAGCTAGGATTTGAATTAATTTTTAACCTATGAAATCCTCTAGAGAACAATATACTCCTTGCCAAAAAATAAACAGGCAAATCAAAAATTTTGCTTACATTTTCAAAGTAAAACACAATCCCAATTATAGTGTCATCCTTCAAAAATAAGTCTGCAGTCTTTATTCTTCAAGAATATTGACCACAGGAGTTGAGAAAAGTCACTTTTATCACAGAACTTCACACCAAATCTACTTATAGACCACTTAACATATACCCCGGGTAAATTCACATATGAAAATGAAACCACTCTGCTTGTCTTACTCAAACTCAAATCAGAGGCACCAACATGCCTTAAAAGGCCTTACAAATCGTTATGTACTAACAAAACGTAATTTTCAAAAAATGACTGAGTAGCACCATTCTCAGTACTAATGGATCTAAGGCAACTGCAGAGATCACCAGACATTCAATGCCTGGAAGAGCATACCTCAAGGTAACCAAGCCTCTCGATCAATGATCCTGAAAGTGTAGTCCCTAAAGGAGGAGCAGGACTTCCCTGGTGGCACAGTGGTTGAGAATCCGCCTGCCAATGCAGGGGACACGGGGTCGAGCCCTGGCCCGGGAAGATCCCACATTCCACGGAGCAACTAAGCCCGTACACCACAACTACTGAGCCTGCACTCTAGAGCCTGCGTGCCACAACTACTGAAGCCCGTGCACCTAGAGCCCGTGCTCCGCAACAAAGAGCAGACCCCGCTCGCCGCAACTAGAGAAAGCCTGCACACAATAACAAAGACCCAACGCAGCTAAAATTAAATAAATGAATAAATAAATAATAAAATAAAAGATATAATGAAATAAAATTTTTAAAATAATAATAATAAATAAAGGAGGAGCAGAAGCAGCACTTGGGAACTTGTTATCATGGCAAATTCTCAGGCCCCGCCTCCAACATTCTGAATCAAACAAAATTTCTGGCACTGGGGCCTAGTAATCTGTGTTTTTTTGGTTTTTTTGTCTTTTTTGTTTTTATATAAATTTATTTATTTATATTTGTTTTTATTTTTGGCTGCATTGGGCCTTCATTGCTGCGTGCGGGCTTTCTGTAGTTGCGGTGATCGGGGGCCACTCTTCGTTGCCGTGCGTGGGCTTCTCATTGTCGTGGCTCCTCATTGTCGTGGCTTCTCTTGTTGCGGAGCACAGGCTCCAGAGCGCAGGCACAGTAGTTGTGGCGCACGGGCTTAGTTGCTCCGCGGCATGTGGGATCTTCCCAGACCAGGGATCGAACCGTGTCCACTGCATTGGCAGGCGGATTGTTAACCACTGTGCCACCAGGAAAGCCCCGCAATCTGTGTTTTAAACAAGGCCTCCAAGTGATTCTCATGCACATTAAATAAAACTACTGCTCTGGATCCAACAACCAACTTACAAGAAACACAAAGAAACATGTTATCTACTCCACAAGGAAGCAAACGGTACCCAAACTGTGGGAACTCTATAGATAAACCCAACTTCCTCAACAAAGAAACTGCAAGTGGTTATTAAAAAAAAATTGGACAAGACTGTGCAATTGTTTTAGAATTCTTTTAATCTATAGCAATTGTAAGGTACAGGCTTTGTCTGATTCCTAATTCAAACAAACTAAACAAAATAATGCTATTTATGAAACAACTGGAAATTTGAACATCAACAAACAAGTGTGATGATAATGTTTTTAATAAAACACAGTATGTCTTTTAAGAAGACATACTGAAGTTTTTACAGAAGAAATGATATGAAATCTAGGATTTGCTTTGGGTACAAGGTGAAATGGCTGAAGAAGAATTGGCCTGAGGTGATGGGCACACAGGGGTTCATCATACTATTCTGTCTACTGTGTATGTGGTTCAAAATTAACATCCCCAATGAAGGAAAAAAATTAATATATTTCAGCAAATTTAATCCACTTATCAAAATCCACAAGTCTTAAATTGATGATTTTTCTCCTTTAACACCATAAGTGTGTAATGACACTCATTCAGTTCAACTATAAACCTTTAGGAAACAATAAGTCATCCATCAAGCCTTCATATAAAGCTCTTAACTGCATTATATATTTGTTACATCACCCTTCCAAGATTCATGGAACTATGACTAATTATATTTCTCTTCATTACTAAATTTAAAATAGAGCATATAACTACGAAGCATCTTACTATTTCTCATCTCCAAAGAAAAAGAGTTTTAAAGGAAAAGGAGATAATACACAAATATGCACACTAAAGCTGGTTTACCTGTAAAGATGTAATTGACCCCGTGTGTCCTTGGAGCACAGCAACTGGAGCACAAGTTCTCAAGCACCACACTCTAATTATTTTATCACAGCTCCCTGCAGCAATCATTGTATTCTCATAGTTTACTGCCATATCTGAAATTTCTGCAGAATGACCTCTTAATGTGGATAATAGGCGGCCATTGTGTGTTGACCAAATCTTCACCAGACAATCGTCCGAACCCTGAGAAAAAATACACCCAAAAATAAAATGTTAATACAGCAAGTCTTTTTCATCATTTAAAAAAATACCATTTACATGTCACTCAAATTAAGTGTCTATAACTCTTCCTCTCTTTCCAACTGTAGAATATTCTGCAAATTATGAATCTTACAGCCAAGAACACTTACAATAGTTTTTTCTGACAGCCGACAACACTTATAATAGTTTTTTCTTCAAATCAAATAATAAAGATACCTTGAAGTTTTCATTTCTATGGCTTAGACCTATTATAAATACTATTTTCCCCAAATTCTCTGCCATGCAGTAAGTCCAACTAAAAGTTCATGGCTCACCCATTTCAATTAACAATGGTTAAATGTTCGTTTAGCTCACATCAAGCTAAATAATTTTATAAGTGTTAGTTAAGACTGATCTATGTTTCACAAGTTGAGGAAGTGGCAATTCCAAAAACAGAAAATAATGGGACTAGAACACGCATTTTAAATAACTAAGCAACAGAGTCTCAAATTTATAGTACCAGCAAGCATCCATCCACTCAGCAAATATTTGAGTATCTACTCTGAGTCTCAACAACTGAAAAATGAAATTTAAACTTCTTACCCACCCTAATTTTCCCTTAAAACATTAAAATGGTAAATTAAATTCCAAATATTTACATATAGTTTTACAACAGTTATAAAATAACCTTTCAGTGTTAATCAATTTCCCTAGATCATGATTAATCAATGTAAATATGAATCACCTGTAGAGATTTGGATTTGGGGGTAAGGGGGTCTTTTTGATTAATGTAGAGGGGTTTTTTTTGGATTGTTTTTGGTTAATACATACTATAACCTAATTCAGTAGGTCTAGAATGGGCTGGAGGGGAAGTATTAGGAATGCATATTTTTAAGCATCCTTGATGATCATGCTCAAGAACCACTGCCCTAAATCAGTGTATCACAAAAAACACACAAGGCCTGATTATTTGCATCTGAATCACTTGCGATATTGAATAAAAATGTAAATTCATGGGCCCCACACCAGACCTACTGAGTCAAAATTCCTGACAAAGAGGAAAGATAGAATCTACATGTTTTATAAGATTTTCTAGATAATTCTGAGGCACACTAAAGTGCTCCAGATGATATCAAATTGAGTTTAAAATGTTAACTCACTGTAAAGATTCTATGTCCTGTCCTATCAAATGCTACACAGTAAACAGCAGATAGATGTCCGAGAATCCTTCTGTGCATTTTTATATGCTGATACATAGTTCCTGGAAATGCTGTGCTAAAAGTGGAACACCCTGTGAGTTGCTTTCCTCGATGTATCTCCACTAGGAAATAAAAACAATGAAAGTGGTTAAGGGGGAGCCAATATGTAAAAAGCTAAGAAAACCTCCAAAACAATTTCTAGAGGGTCACAGAAATCAATGTTCGAGAAGTCCTAAAGACGAAGCTTCTTCCCAATTCTCTTCTACTATAAGCACTAGTACAGACTTCTTATTAAAATAAGATTGTTTTCATTGACTTTTATTACTTTTAGTAATAATTTTAGGAATTTGAAACAACATTATCAGTACTACCTTTTAAGTTTTAATATAGCAGTTACAAAGTTGGTCAAGAAATTAAAAAATGGTTTTGGGCCTCTGAAAAGTCAACCTCACTTACCAAGATTTGGTGGGGAACCATAATTCACCGGCATTTCAGGAGGTCTTCCTCTATGAAGAGCAGCAAAGGCAGAGCCCTTCCAAACTGTGTGCCTGCAGTCTTTAAAATGAATTTTAGATACACATAAAATCTTGAAAGTTAACCCCAAGAAAGATTTTATAGAATACTTACGTATATTGTAATAAACTGTTTATTCAAAGGTTTACCAACTAATATACTTTAACAGAAAAGCCCTAGAGGTTTATTAGACTATTTCTGAAGGAAAAAAAAAATTTAAGACATCTCAGATACAACAACAACAACTAACATTTGTGTAGCACTTTACAATTTACAAAGTGCTTTCCACATACATTATCTCATTGAATCCTCACAACAACCCTGTGAGGTAGGTATCATTGCCAATTTACATGTGAGGTAACTGAGGCTCAAAGGTTCCAGGACCTTTAAAGAGATCCACTGCAAATGATTAGTCAAGATGGACCATAAAACCAGATCTTTTGACTCCAAGTCCCACTCAGTGCCAAACAGGTTTTTATTTTTCATTGCAGAATTATACACCGTACAATTATTACTGATAAAGGTCTTAATCACAACTGATCCAACTTTCCAAAACCGGAAATTTTTGTAAGGAAAATTTTAATTTTTTTGGTTTATATGAAAATCCTGACTTAATTAACTTATTGAAATGTTACTGAGTTTTAAAAATAATGATGGCCAATATTACCATGATTTTAATCACCTTAGAAAGTACTGACAAAATTAAATGGCTTTCCTCTTGTTTTAGGATCATAGATAATCCTTTACACAAGAGCATATGTAGGATCTTTGAGTCTGAACACTAATTCTCAAGTCTTATCCCTCTTAGCAAATATACTAAGAAAAACTGTCTACCCCCTGTATAGGAGATAGCAGCAGAACACAGATTATGCTGTGCTAGAAATTTGCTTCTTCACAACTGAAAGAGGAAGGTAAGAAAGGCATTATATAAACCCTCTACTGAGCCTCGGGTGCCCCAAACTAACAGGCATATCATGTGTTACATGAATGAATTCATTACCACTATCATTATCAAAGAGCAGTTACAAGGCATCCTCTTGTGTCACTAGTACAAAACAGAGAAATACGGTCCCTACCCTAGGAGAGCTTGCTGAAGTTTCTTCTAAGGTCTGCCAGTTCTAAAGCAGTGCTCATCACAAAACGACATTGAGCTTGACACAAGTAAAGAAAACAGGAAAACAGGCTACCCAGGCAACTACTATATAACAACCTAAAACAGAATAATTACAAGGTGAATAGGGACACAGAAAAAGGAAGAATATGAACAGTTTCCTGATTCAAGCCACAGTGTGGCATGACCATAGAGCACTGAGAAACAACTAAAGCTGACAAACCAGTCTGGCATGGAACCAAGAGGAAGGGTTGTTCTTTCTCAGTCAAACTTTACACTGGTGGAGCATCTAAGAGGCAGCATCACATCAGCAACAGATCTTAAAAATAATCATGAGGGATGAACTTGACGTATACTCAGGATCAGAAGAGCCAACATTCTTGCCCATTAGCAGTTAAGCCACGTTGTATACATAGATCATATCACATACATATACTGAGTCTAAGTAATTTATACCAAGCTAACAGAAAAAGAACAGCAATTCCAAACATTTTGCTACCACGTAATTTCGCAAAAAAATTAAACTGGTGAAAAAGAACCATGCATTTGTACATTTTTGGTGCTCATTTTCAAACTGCTACCAAATTTAGAAAATCACTTCCCCTTATAAAAGGGCTTGCAGAATCTAAATATCAAATGAAATACTTCTAGCATTTAAAGAGTTTATTAGACACATACAATTACATTCAATGAAGTTATAAGTGAGCTACAAAATGGAAAAATAAGAACTCACATTGATAAAACCTCAAACACATCTCAGAATAAATTCAAGCTTTTAAGCTTAACATCTATACCTTTATCATTTTTTTAAATGCAGAAGGACCCATTAAACACTGATGTAATAAAATTCAACGTCTATGCTAAATGCAGAGAATTTTATAGTCCACAGCATGGTTTTTAGTTACATATCACCTTTCTTCCACAATGCTTACATTACTTCACAATTATAATAATTATTAAGCTAGTAATACAAAGCAGAACACTTCTTCAAATTAAGGTACCTTTTGCTGTACGTAGCAAAGACTGCCTTCCTGCACCAAGTAAAGAAGTGACTCTTGAAATACTGGGTGGAATTTCTTTATCCAACATGGGACCGATGCGCTGGCAGATTTGCAACAGATGATCAGGAGCCACATGCTTATTGGACAAGACCTGATTGGAGAGCAAGTTTCAAAAACAACATTTTTTACAAGAGTTTCAAAAAATATTAAATACTTAGGGATAAGTCTGACAAAACATGTGAAAAACATGTACAAGGAAAACTACAAAACATTTCTGAGAGAAATTAAAGAATGAAATAAGCAGTAAATTAATCTACAGATTCAAAGCCATCCCAATCAAAATCCCAGTAGGCTTTTTGTGTAGAAATTGACAATTTTATTCTAAAATGTATATGCAAATGGCTTAGAAAAGTCAAAGCAGCTTTGAAAAAGAACAAAGTTGAGGGCTAACAATACCTGATTTCAGGACTTGTTATATAAGAACAACTGATTTTTGGCAAAGGTACAAAAAAAAGATAATCTTTTCAACAAATGGTGCCAGAACAAGTGAATACCCATTTGCCAAAAAATAATTATAATGTTAACTTTAGTCTATACATTACACAATAAATAAAAATTATCTCAAGACAGATCATAGATCTAAATGTATCATCTAAAACCATAAAATTTATAAAAGAAAACATTGGAGAAACTCTTTATGACCTGATGTTAGGCAAAGATTTCTAAAATGACACCAAAAGCATAATCCACAAAAGAACAAATCGATAAAATGGACTTCAGCAAAACAGCTTCTGTTTTTTCAAAAGGTACTGTTAAGGGAATGAAAAGACAACCACAGACTGAAAGAAAATATTGGCAAAGGATATATCTGATAAAGGACTTGTATCCAGAATATATAAAGAACTATCAACACTCAGTATTTCAAAAAACCTAATTTTTAAGAATGATTTGACTAGACACTTCACCAAAGAAGACATACAGATGGCAACCAGACACATGAAAAGATGCTCAACATCACCAGTAACTGATGAAACACAAATTAAAATCATAATAAGATATCACTACACACCTACTAGAATAGCTAAAATTAAAGACTGACCAGACCAAGATCAGCAAGAATGTACAGAAACTGCTGGTGGAAATGTAAAACAGAACAATCACTGTGGAAAACAATGGGGTAGTGTTTTTAATAGTAACACATACATTACCATATTATCTAGCTATAATACTCCTAGGTGTTTACCCAAGAAAAGTGAAAGCACACATCCACATAAAGGTTTGTATGTGAATCTTGTTGAACAGCTTTCTTTTTAAGAGCCCCAAAGTGAACACAATCCAAATGTCCATTAACAGGTGAATACCTACACACATTACTGTATGTCTGTACAATGGAATACTATTCAGCAATAAAAAAATTTAATAACACACAACGACGTGGATGAATCTCAAAATAATTCTGCTGAAAGAAGCCAGAAAAAAGAGCACATGCTATATGATTTCATTTATATAAAACTCCAGAAAATGTAAATTAATATATAGTTACAGAAAGCAGGTCACAGGTAACTGGGGGCTGGTAGGTAAGCAGGAAGAATTATAAAGAAGAGGAAACTTTTGGGTGTAATAGGTATGTTCACTATCCTCACTGAGGTGTTGGGTCACAGTACACGTAACACATCTAAATTTATCAACTTGAACACTTTACATTCAGTTTATTATGTCAATTATACCTCAAAAAAAAAAAAAAAAACAAGAATACAAAAGGGACTTCCCTGGTAGCACAGTGGTTAAGAATCCGCCTGCCAGTGCAGGAGACACAGGTTGGAGCCCTGGTCCGGAAGGATCCCACATGCCATGGAGCAACTAAGCCCATGCACCACAACTACTGAGCCTGTGCTCTAGAGCCCACAAGCCACAACTACTGAAGCCCGCATGCCTAGAGCCCGTGCACTGCAACGAAGAGTAGCCCCCGCTTGCCACAACGAGAGAAAGCCTGCACGCAGCAACGAAGACCCAACACAGCCAAAAATAAATAAATTAAAAAGAAAAAAAAAAAAAGAACACAAAGGATTGGAACTTCCCTGGTGGCACAGTGGTTAAGATCACACGCTCCCAATGCAGGGGGCCTGGGTTCGATCCCTGGTCAGGGAACTAGATCCCACATGCATGCTGCAACTAAGAGTTCGCATGCCACAACTAAGGAGCCCGCGTGCTGCAACTAAGGAGCCAGTGAGCCTCAACTAAGGAGTCAGCAAGCCACAACTAAGAAGCCCGCAAGCCACAACTAAGGAGCCCGCCTGCCACAACTAAGGAGCCCGCCTGCCACAACTAAGGCCCAGCACAACCAAAACAAACAAATAAAAAGACTCAAGAATCTACCATCAAAAAAAAAAGCAAATACAAAGGATACTGTGTAAGTTTAACTCATGAATACGCCTAATGTTACCTGATATCAATGTATCTGGCATAAACTTTAATGCTTCATCTCTAGGGTTTCTCAATTGTGATGCTACCAGCATTGAGGAAGTTCTGACAAAACATCACTGCATAGGACTGTCCCCACATTCAGGACACACAGTATCTCTGGCTCCCTTCCATTAATGCCAACAATATTCCCCATGCCATTCTGACACCAACAATGAATGCCCCACACATTTTCAAAGTCCCTGAGAAACACTGCTACAAAGAAAATTTGAAACCGAGTTCTAGATCTTACTTCTGGTTCTGAATCATGAATTCAAATGTAAAATAAAACTGGATTCAATATAAAGTTTTTGTTCATAAGCCCTGGTGACATCTTCAACTTTCCAACCTGACTTATGTTTCCCACCATGACAGATATTCCAAGACAAAACTCAAAAGATATATCAAAGCTCAGACAGACCTCAAAAAAGTATTTAATATTAGTTAACACTCTGTGCTTCAAAAGTCTCAGTACGTAAAAGTCCAAAAACTGGTGTAAATAATTAGCTCATCATAAGAGTAGAGAGGAAGACAGGAGGAACTAGAAGTTAATTCCAACAGGATAAAGAAAATCACAGATCTAAGAACTTGTCAGTAATGCAAATCTGAAAACAAAAACCCAACTAAAGTAACTGTACTGACTGACCTAAACAACATAACTGAAAGGATTAAATATTTAAGAGAAAATGACTTTGGACAATGGCAACATGACTTCTGTAAGGTGGAAAATCATTCTAATAGTTTTCTTTGAGATTTCCACTATTCAGGTGGATAGAGAACTGTTAATTATATAACTGACTTTAAGTTTTGAGGTTACACAACCAACTCTATCTGAGAATGGAGACTTGTTTTTGAAGATCAACTATAAAAGATATGGATAAAAAGAAATTCTCCAGATAGAAAAGGTATGGATAGAAAATTTTAAACAGATTGCTTCTCACTGCTAGATATTTCATCTCTTACATGATATGGAAGGAGGACTTTACAAACATGCAATAAAAGATTGCCAGTACTGAAGAAGCAATAAAACTGATCATTAAATTAAAAGAAGAATTCAACATAGGCAAGTAGATACAGACAAAGTCCAGATACTATAGGAACATGGACTCCATCCGGCAGCTATTAATTCCCATAAAGAGAATTACAGATTCTCTGCTTTTCTGAGGATTCTAACAAAGCCAAATCAAAGATAACATAACATAATCAAAGATCTGGGGGGGAGGATTATCCTATTTTTGTACAAAATAAGGTGTATCTGAAAAATAATATGGTTCTAGTCCCAATACAGACAACAAAAAAAAATGAAAAAATGGTCCTGAATTTTTAAAAATTAATATCATATTGACAAAAATCAATATAATAAATAGCTAATTTTCCTTTAATATTTTCAAGTCCTAGATATGAACGTTAGTAACAGTTTCTAACAGCAACTTCAATGAGTAAGCCACAGTTACACAAGGTCCTCAGGAGTGAAGCCAGAAACAAAGTCCCTTCAATGGTCAAACAGCCCATCTCTCTACCATCTTGTTTTTCGTAGGCATATTCAGTCTCAGAAAGTTTATCAGCAACAATCCTAGAATCACTGTATTACTATCATTATCACCAAATCCTGCTGTGAGCATAGGCCCCTTCAAGCCCTGGGTAGCAGTTACAGAAAGTGGTAGTAGGATCTAGATAACCTGACTAATTAACAAATTGAAGAAAAAAAAATCGTATTAACAAATTTAAGGAGAAAACCCATATGATCATCTCAATAGATACAGAAAAAGCTTTGGACAAAATTCAACACCCATTTATGATAAAACTCTCCAGAAAGTGGGCATAGAGGGAACCTACCTCAACATAATAAAGGCCATATACGACAAACCCACAGCAAACGTCATTCTCAATGGTGAAAAACTGAAAGCATTTCCTCTAAGATCAGGAACAAGACAAGAATGTCCACTCTCACCACTATTATTCAACATAGTTTTGGAAGTCCTAGCCAAGACAATCAGAGAAGAAATAGAAATAAAAGGAATACATATTGGAAAAGAAGTAAAACTGTCACTGTTTGCAGATGACATGATACTATACATAGAGAATCCTAAAGGTGCCACCAGAAAACTACTAGAGCTAATCAATGAATTTGGTAAAGTTGCAGGATACAAAATTAATGCACAGAAATCTCTTGCATTCCTATACACTAATGATGTAAAATCTGAAAGAGAAATTAAGGAAACACTCCCATTTACCATTGCAACAAAAAGAATAAAATACCTAGGAATAAACCTACCTAGGGAGACAAAAGACCTGTATGAAGGAAACTATAAGACACTGTTGAAAGAAATTAAAGATGATACAAACAGATGGAGAGATATACCATGTCCTTGGATTGGAAGAATCAATATTGTGAAAATGACTATACTACCCAAAGCAATCTACAGATTCAATTCAATCCCTATGAAATTACTAATAGCATTTTTTACAGAACTAGAACAAAAAATCTTAAAATTTGTATGGAGACACAAAAGACCCCAAAGAGCCAAAGCAGTCTTGAGGGAAAAAAAATGGGGCTGGAGGAATCAGACTCCCTGACTTCAGACAATACTACAAAGCTACAGTAATCAAGACAGTATGGTACTGGCACAAAAACAGAAATATAGGTCAATGGAACAGGATAGAAAGCCATGCACCTAAGGTCAACTAATCTATGACAAAGGAGGCAAGGATATACAATGGAGAAAAGACAGTCTCTTCAGTAAGTGGTGCTGGGAAAACTGGACAGCTACATGTAAAAGAATGAAATTAGAACACTCCCTAACACCATACACAAAAATAAACTCAAAATGCATTAAAGACCTAAATGTAAGACCAGACACTATAAAACTCTCAAAGGAAAACATAGGAAGAACACTCTTTGACATAAATCACAGCAAGATCTTTTTTGATCCACCTCCTAGAGTAATGGAAATAAAACCAAAAATAAACAAATGGGACCTAATGAAACTTAAAAGCTTTTGCAAAGCAAAGGAAACTACAAACAAGACGAAAAGACAACCCTCAGAATGGAGGAAATATTTGCAAATGAATCAACAGACATTAATTAATCAACAGGATTAATCTCCAAAATATATAAACAGCTCATGCAGCTCAATATTAAAAAAACAAACAACCCAATTAAAAAATGGGCAGAAGACCTAAATAGACATTTCTCCAAAGAAGAGATACAGATGGCCAAGAAGCACATGAAAAGCTGCTCAACATCACTAATTATTAGAGAAATGCAAATCAAAACTACAATGAGGTATCACCTCACACCAGTAAGAATGGGCATTATCAGAAAATCTACAAACAACAAATGCTGGAGAGGGTGTGGAGAAAACGGAATTGTCTTGCACTGTTGGTGGGAATGTAAATTGATACAGCCACTATGGAGAACAGTATGGAGGTTCCTTAAAAAACTAAAAATAGAATTACCATATGACCTAGCAATCCCACTACTGGGCATATTCCCTGAGAAAACCATAATTCAAAAAGACACATGCACCCCAATGTTCACTGCAGCACTATTTACAATAGCCAGGTCATGGAAGCAACCTAAATGTCCATCGAGAGACAAATGAATAAAGAAGATGTGGTACATATATACAATGGAATATTACTCAGCCATAAAAAGGAACGAAATTGGGTCATTTGTAGAGACGTGGACGAATCTAGAGACTGTCATACAGAGTGAAGTAAGTCAGCAAGAGAAAAACAAATATCGTATATTAACACATATATATGGAACCTAGAAAAATGGTACAGATGAACTGGTTTGCAGGGCAGAAAGTGAGACACAGAAGTAGAGAACAAACGTATGGACACCAAGGGGCGAAAGCAGCGGGGGGTGGGGGGGGTGGGATGAATTGGGCGATTGGGATTGACATGTATACACTGATGTGTATAAAATGGATGGCTAATAAGAACCTGCTGTATAAAAAAAATAAAATTCAAAAATTCCCAAAAAATAAATAAATAAATGGAACGTTATGGGGAAAAGTAGCTTTTTCTGTAAAGTTTGGGATGCTGTAATCTAATCAGGATCTAGAATAAATATTTAATATCTTTAATATGTACCTGTCTGATCTTTAGCTTTCCCTCAAATTATTTTAAGCTACACCTAGAAATCCTGCAACGGAAAACGTGTAAGTAAACTACCATATCATAATTCCTATAACAATGAAAAGTACAGTATAACAATGAAACATAAGAAGTGACAGAAAGCACTGCCTTTTATAAAAAAAAAAAAAATTTGGTGTCTTCCTTGCTTAAGAAATTCCCCCCAGCTTCTGATGAGATAGACGATCTTCTTTATTTAAAAAGTGCAAGTTTAGGGACTTCCCTGGTGGTCCAGTGGGTAAGACTCCATGCTCCCAAGGCAGGGGGCCCAGGTTCGATCCCTGGGTGGGGAATCAGATCCCACATGCATGCCATGACTAAGAGTCCACATGCCCCAACTAAAGATCCCGCATGTCGCAACTCAGACATGGCTCAGCCAAAATAAATTAATTTAAAAAAAATTTTTAATAAATAACTAAATAAAAAGTACAAGTTTAGTAGTCAATGGCAGAATATTCCTATATAAATAAGAGGAAAAAGGAGCTTAACACTCAGTATATACAAAAGGACCTAGGCAGAGAAATGTTCTAGTGCTGGCATGAAGATCCTTCATTTAAAAGCATTTCAATGTATTTTAATTCAAAAAAGTTAACCAGTTTTAGCTTCCCAGAGCAGTGATTGCTTGCTTAGCCAACACTGAAGTCAGCATTAATAGCATTTTCCAGGCAAGCCTCACTTTACTGAGATGGTTGGTGGGTGACTTTGTTACAGATAGATATTCAGATTGGTGGACATGCTTTTATGATTTGTGAGATTGCGCAGCACATGAAAATAGGCTTGTTGAATACTTCATTTGCTGCAAAGCAATGGCTTAACTAATAATAAAGATATGTAATGGTGTCTTAACAAGTCTCTAGATGGAATCGATGCAGTGATCTAATGGTGTCATTAAAGAGCATGTCTGGGCTTCCCTGGTGGCGCAGTGGTTAAGAATCTGCCTACCAACGCAGGGAACACGGGTTCGAACCCTGGTCTGGGAAGATCCCACATGCCGCAGAGCGACTAAGCCCGTGAGCCACAACTACTGAGCCTGCGCGTCTGGAGCCTGTGCTCCGCAATGGGAGAGGCCGCGACGGTGACAGGCCCGCGCACCGCGATGAAGAGTGGCCCCCGCTCGCCGCAACTGGAGAAAGCCCTCGCACAGAAACGAAGACCCAACACAGCCAAAAATAAATATAAATAAATAAATTTATAAAAAAAAAAAAAAAAAAAGAGCATGTCTTTCTGCTTGGGCAGCCTTGACATTTTGGCTTTTTTCCCCTCAGACTCTTAGTTTTTACGTTGCTGGATGGTTTTTGCAGCTCTTGCCATCATACCCTGGAAATGCTGGAAGGGAAGGATTCTTTCTTCTTGTGACTATTTTATTAGGGAGGAGAATTTTTACGGGAACGGTCCCCTACCTCAGGAGATTTATTCTCAGTTTCACTGCCCCGACATATCCTTAGTTAGCATTTCTGTGCAGTCTATTAATATTTTCTTCCCCCCTTAGCAAAACAATGACCCCTGTTTCTAGACCATATAACCTTTTCCAAATTACAAACTATTCAGCAGAAAAAATATCTAAAACTTCTGATATTCTTTTTTTGTTTGTTTGGCCAACACGCAGCTTGTGGAATCTTAGTTCCCCGACCAGGGATCAAACCCGGGCCCCAGCAGTGAAATCACCAAGTCCTAACCACTGGACCACCAGGTAATTCCCATAAGGTTTCTGATACTCTTGACAGGGAGTTCTCCTGCTATTTCTAGAACTACCATCAGATCATCTGAAAAGAATAAAACACAGAATGCAAAATTCTCAGGGACTTTAGACATAAATCACCTGACTTCTGAAAAGAAAACACTCATCTTGAGATTTTTGTTGTACCAAATCAAAATGACAGAATTTTCTGAGCAGAATATGATCAAAATGTGCAAAGACTAATTAAAGTATGGATCCTATATGGCAGGGGTCCCCAACCCCCAGGCCAAGGACCATGACCGGGCTGCAGAGCAGAGGGTGAGCAGTGGCCGAGTGGCTGAAGCTCCACCTGCCGCTCCACATCGCTCGCGTTACCGCCTGAACCATCTCCCCCTACCCAATGGAAAAACTGTCTTCCATGAAACTGGTCCCTGCTGCCAAAAGGTTGGGGACCGCTGCATATGGAACTTAATGAAGACACAAATATTCCCAAAGAAGTCAAACTTCATTTTTTAAAAATACTGTTTAACAAGATGTATTAAAACAGAAGAGACAGGCACACTTTTTTTTTTCGTGCCACGCATCTTGTGGGATCTTAGTTTCCTGACCAGGGATAGAACCCATGCCCCCTGCAGTGGAAGCACAGAGTCCTAACCACTGGACGGCCAGGGAATTCCCAAGACAGGTACTTTAAAATGCATGAATTTTACACATGTATAGCCTACAGAAGATATGAAATAATAAATGTTCTTGGTCAAATAACAATTTCAGCCACATGTACATAGTAAAGACCACAGATTTCAATATCAATGCAAAACATCTCCTAGCCAGACTTAGTTATTTCACCCAGAAGTCTGTCCTATTCCAAATGACCAAAAGAAATAAAACCTATTCATTTTAGCTATGTCTTTAAAAGAAATTCATAAAGTGCAATACAAACATAAATCAAGAGTTTACTAAGAATCAAATAAAAGAAATGTACTTGGTGGAAAGTCAAAGGTTCAGGTGCTGAGTCCTGAAATGTCTAAAATACTTAAGTAAATGGACTTAAATAATTCAGAAGAGAAATATTATTTCCCAAATACAAGGCCAGAAAGCACACATGGCTACACAGCTATTGGTTAAGGTATAGTTCAAAACCAATTCCTTCCTAATTCCTTAACACCTTAAAGCACAACACAGTGTATTTAATAACCACCTTCTTTTTGATCTACAACGCTGATTATATATTATAAAAGTTCAATCAACTTACCTCAACATAATAAAGGCCATATATGACAAACCCACAGCCAACATCATTCTCAATGGTGAAAAACTGAAAACGATTCCACCAAGATCAGGAACAAGACAAGGCTGCCCACTCTCACCACTATTATTCAACATAGTTTTGGAAGTTTTAGCCACAGCAATCAGAGAAGAAATAGAAATAAAAGGAATCCAAATCAGAAAAGAAGAAGTAAAGCTGTCACCGTTTGCAGATGACATACTATACACAGAGAATCCTAAAGATGTTACCAGAAAACTACTAGAGCTAAACAACGAATTTGGTAAAGTAGAAGGATACAAAAGTAATGCACAGGAATCTCTTGCATCCCTATACACTAATGATGAAAAATCTGAAAGAGAAATTAAGGAAACACTCCCATTTACCACTGCAACAAAAAGAATAAAATACCTAGGAATAAACCTACCTAAGGAGGCAAAAGACCTGTATGCAGAAAACTATAAGACACTGATGAAAGAAATTAAAGATGATACAAACAGATGGAGAGATACACCATGTTCTTCAATTGGAAAAATCAACATTGTGAAAATGACTATACTACCCAAAGCAATCTACAGATTCAATGCAATCCCTATCAAACTACCACTTGCATTTTTCACACAACTAGAAAAAAAATTTTCACAATTTGTATGGAAACACAAAAGACCCCGAATAGCCAAAGCAATCTTGAGAAAGAAAAATGGAGCTGGAGGAATCAGGCTCCCTGACTTCAGACTATACTACAAAGCTACAGCTAATCAAGACAGTATGGTACTGGCACAAAAACAGAAATATAGGTCAATGGAACAGGATAGAAAGCCCAGAGATAAACCCATGCACATACGGTCACCTTATTTTTGATAAAGGAGGCAAGAATATACAATGGAGAAAAGACAGCCTCTTCACTAAGTGGCGTTGGGAAAACTGGACAGCTACATGTAAAAGAATGAAATTAGAACACTCCCTAACACCACACACAAAAATAAACTCAAAATGGATTAAAGGGCTTCCCTGGTGGCGCAGTGGTTGAGAATCTGCCTGCTAATGCAGGGGACATGGGTTCGAGCCCTGGTCTGGAAAAATCCCACATGCCGTGGAGCAACTAGGCCCGTGCGCCACAAAACTACTGAGCCTGCGCGTCTGGAGCCTGTGCTCCGCAATGGGAGAGGCCGCGATAGTGAGAGGCCCGCGCACCGCGATGAAGAGTGGCCCCGCTTGCCGCAACTAGAGAAAGCCCTCGCACAGAAACGAAGACCCAACACAGCCATAAATAAATAAAAATAAATAAATAAAAATAAATAAATAAAAATAAATAACACCTCCAAAGAAAACTAAAAAGCAACCTGCAAACTGGAAAAAGGAATTTAGAACATGTGACAGACTAAAGAATAACCTAATATATGGAGAATTCTTGCAAAACAGTAAGACAGCAGGAGAAAAGCAGGTAAAAGATATAAAAAGGCAATTCAGAAAAGATGAATTATCAACCGCCAATAAACTTACTTCCTTAAAAAAATAGTCCTGGTGCTTCCCTGGTGACGCAGTGGTTAAGAATCCACCTGCCAAGGCTTCCCTGGTGGCGCAGTGGTTGAGAATCTGCCTGCCAATGCAGGGGACACGGGTTCGAGCCCTGGTCTGGGAAGATCCCACATGCCGCGGAGCAACTAGGCCCGTGAGCCGCAACTACTGAGCCTGTGCGTCTGGAGCCTGTGCTCCGCAACAAGAGAGGCCGCGATAGTGAGAGGCCCGTGCACCGCGATGAAGAGTGGCCCCCACCTGCCGCAACTAGAGAAAGCCCTCGCACAGAAACGAAGACCCAACACAGCCAAAAATTAATTAATTAATTAATTAATTAATTAATTTTAAAAAAAAAGAATCCACCTGCCAATGCAGGGGGCATGGGTTTGATCTCTAGTCTGGGAAGATCCCACATGCCATGGAGCAGCTAAGCCCGTGCACAACTACTGAGCCCACGAGCCACAACTACTGAGCCCACGAGCCACAACTACTGAAGCCCACACACTCTAGGGCCCACGTGCCACAACTACTGAAGCCCACGAGGCTAGAGCCCATGCTCCGTGACAAGAGAACCACCGCAATGAGAAGCCTGCACAGCACAACCAAGAGCAGGCCCCGCTCGCCACAACGAGAGAAAGTCCGCGCGCAGCAACGAAGACCCAATGCAGCCAAAAAAAAAAAAAGTGCTGTAAAAAAAACTTTGAGGCCTATCTATTTAAAAAACAAAGAGTATGTGCTATAACGCTTTTGAATTCCTATATGCAGTTATCTTCACATGGAGCTTACCTACTCCATGACTACATTTCCCAGTGATTCACTATTGTGTAAGTACACATTTGGTTCAGAAATCAGTTTTTATTTCTCCCATTTCTTGTTTTATCAAGATTTTGTTGTTGTTGTTCAGTGTGAATTAAAACACCATCATTTGAATATACATAATTCAAAAAAAATGCCATTTCCCCATTTCCACATAAAAAAGGAAACATAATAAACAATCATTGAAAAATTCTATTTTGTAGGTTCCTAATGAAATGGATTAAGGAGCTTTAAAAAAAAAAAAAAAAAAGGGATGTATAACTTCCATGTATCTCGTGACCATTCGGTGCTAAACACTGCCCTAACTGCCCTACAAATGAAGTACACTTCTTAGAGAAATTTTAAGAAATCAAAGATCAGACAAAATACTATTTAATAACCAAACTGTTAATGACCGGTTCTCAGTAAAAACATATATTAAGCATTAAACATTAATTCTTTCGATAAATACTGAGAGCCTACTATGTGCCAAGAAATATAATTAGTTGTACCTACAGATAACTACAGGTGGTTGTATGTCCCATATAAATTAAAAAAAAAAAAAAAAAATTATGTTTGGCTGCGTTGGGTCTTCGTTGCTGCGTGCGGGCTTTCTCTAATTGGGGCGAGCAGGGGCTACTCTACGTTGCGGCGTGTGGGCTTCTCATTGCAGTGGCTTCTCTTGTCGCGGAGCATGGGTTCTAGGTGCGGGGGGCTCAGCAGTTGTGGCTCACGGGCTCCAGAGCACAGGCTCAGTAGTTGTGGCGCACGGGCTTAGTTGCTCCGCAGCATATGGGATCTTCCCGGACGAGGGCTCAAACCTGTGTCCCCTGCATTGGCAGGTGGATTCTTAACCACTGCACCACGAGGGAATTCCTGTCCCACATAATTTTTAAAAGTCAAAAGTAATCATTTATCTATTCCAACTATTTCAAAGGAGATAATGCAAGAAAAACCATTGCTCTCACCTTAAAAATGAGAACAAGCTGGATTATCTACCCCCTTCACAGAGCTAAGGAAACAAATCTAAATTAACTGTACCCCAGAAACTGATGAGCCCTTCTGTGAACAGAAAAAACACTCACAGCTGCTTCCATCCGTAGCAGACAGGCAGGAAGAACTGACACAGACATAAGGAAAAAGGAAAAATCTGTCAAACTTTTAAACAGCCACCTGTGGGCTGACGACTGATTAGAACACTAAGGAGCCTCCTCAGAGTGAGTTGCACCCATGCCGATTCCCTTCCACAGGCCTTCACCAACTGCCCAGGGCCAAAAACTGGATGCAGAGCAGCTGGCTAGGGATAGGACAACAAGGTAGAACTGGAGAGCAAAGAGAACTCTTCATCAACCAAAATGTAGGCAACTGGACTATAAAATAGCGCAAGATCTTACAAATTTGGAAAGCTGGCAACTCAGCTATAAAGTATAGACCTCTCAAGAATCTCACTGGTGGGACCTCCCTGGTGGTCCAGTGGTAAAGAATCCACCTTACAATGCAGGGGACACTGGTTCGATCCCTGGTTAGGGAACTAAGATGCCACATGCCGCAGGGCAATTAAGCCCACACACCACAACTACTGAACTCGCGCGCCTCAACTAGAAAGCCCGCACACCACAACCACAGAGCCCACGTGCCACAACTAGAGAAGAGAAAACCTGCACGCCACAGCTAGAGAGAAGCCCGTGTGCCGCAAAGAAAGATCCCACATGCCTCAACGAATATCCCATGTGCCATCAACTAAGATCCAACGCAGCCAAAAATAAATATAATTAATTAATTAATTTTAAACAAAAGAATCTCACTGGTGCCCAAATTCCAAACTCTGCTGAAAGAGAGTCTCAATCCCACCCTCAAAACACGTGAAGCCAGTTATGAAGTGAATGCAACTAAAGCTGCACCAAACACCAGAGATGATCAGCTACAGATCAGATTGACCCAACCCCACAAACTAACAGCTTTGAGAGAGGAAAAAAAAGCACATCCTTTACTGAGACTAACTACACTACTCTTTTAACGCAAAAAGGCCCAGTACACTTCAAAAGATGATGAGACGTACAACAAAGCAAAATATGAGACCCAGGGTCAAGAGAGGGTGTGGCGAAAAGAAGCAGACCCAGAGATGGCCCAGATGTTGGAAAATGCTCAGCCATTATCTCTTCAAAATACATATTCTGCCCTATTCTTCTATGCTTTCCATATGGGACTTTAATTATACAGTGAACTACTTGATATACTACAGATACAAGAAGCTCAGAGAACCCCAAGCAAAGTAAATGCCAAGAAATCTACCTAGGCACATGTGGTAGGCAGCTTCTGACATGGACCCCAACATTCCCACCTTCTGGTACTCAGACCTGTGAAATCCCCTCCCCTTGAGTAAGTTACTTCTAACCAACAGAACACACTAACATTGAGTAACACATCCATTATTAGGTTACAAAAGACTGTGACTTCTGTCTTGCCTGCAGACTATTGCCTTCTCTGCCTTCATCTTTCAATGAGGCACGCTACTATGTTGGAGAGATCAATGTGGCAAGGAGCTGAGAGCAGCCAAGAGGCAACTAGGAACTGAGGCTCTCAGTCTAACAATCCACTCCAGGAACTGAAGCCAGCCAAAAACGATGTGAACTTGGAAGCAGATCCTTCCACAGTCAAGCTTTCAGTTGAAACCCCAGCTCTGGCCAACACTTTGATTGCAGCCTTGAGAGAGACTGAGACAGAGGACTCAGCTCAGCTGTGCCTGGACTCCTGACTTAAATAGAGACAATAATAAATCTGTGAGACTTCCCTGGCAGTCCAGTGGTTAAGACTCTGCTCTTAAAATGCAGGGGGCACGGGTTTGATCCCTGGTCGGGGAAGTAAGATCTCACATGCTGTGTGGCGCAGCCAAGTAAAAATAATTACTTAATTAATCTGTGTTGTTTTAAATCACTAAGTTTAGGATAAGTTTTTATGTAGTGATAGATAACGACTACAGTATATCATAGTAAAACTTCTGAAAATTAAAGACAAAATGAAAATCTTAAAAAGCAGCCAGAGAAAAAAACATTATCTTGAAAGAGGCAATAGTAAGACTGCTGGCTTTACAATATTAATGTGCTGAAAGAAAAAAACACCAGAACCAACCAACCAGAATTTCACAGCTTAAAAAAAAAAATCTGGGGGGCTTCACTGGTGGCGCAGTGGTTAAGAATCCGCCTGCCAATGCAGGAGACACTGGTTCGAGCCCTGGCCCGGGAAGATCCCACATGCCACGGAGCAACTAAGCCCATGCACCACAACTACTGAGCCTGCGCTCTAGAGCCCGCGAACCACAACGACTGAGCCCACGTGCCATGACTACTGAAGCCTGCATGCCTAAAGCCCATGCTCCACAACAAGAGAAGCCACCGCAATGAGAAGCCTGCACACTGCAAGGAAGAGTAGCCCCGGCTCGCCGCAACTAGAGAAAGCCCGCGCACAACAACGAAGAGCCAACGCAGCCAAAAAAACAAATTAATTAATTAATTTTTAAAAAAAAATCTGGGCTTCTGTGGTGGCACAGTGGTTAAGAATCTGCCTGCCAATGCAGAGGACACAGGTTCGAGCCCTGGTCCAGGAGGATTCCACATGCCGCAGAGCAACTAAGCCCGTGCACCACAACTACTGAGCCTGCGCACCACAACTACTGAAGCCCGTGCACCTAAAGCCCATGCTCTGCAACGAGAAGCCACCGCAATGAGAAGCCTGCACACCACAACCAAGAGTGGCTCCCACTCGCCGCAACTAGAGAAAGCCAGCGCGCAGCAACAAAGACCCAACACAGCCAAAAATAAATGAATTTTCAAAAAATATTTTTTTAATAATAATAATGAGTAAAAATTATTAAAAAAAGAAAAAAAAACTTTAAAAATAAAGTCAAGGGACTTCCCTGATGGTCCAGTGGTAGAGAACCCGCCTTCCAATGCAGGGGAGTCGGGTTCGATCCCTGGTCGGGGAACTAAGATCCCACATGCTGCACGACAACTAAGCCCACGCGCCACAACTATTGAGCTCGTGCACCTCAATGAGAGAGGCCGCATGTCGAAAACTACAGAGCCCACGTGCCCTGGAGCCCAGGAGCCACAACGAGAGAGAGAAAACCCGCACGCTGCAACTACAAAGAAGCCTGAGCGCCACAACAAAGAGACCGCACGCCACAATGAAAGATCCCACGTGCCACAACTAAGACCAGACACAGCCAAAAAATAAGAAAAATAAATCAAAAAAATAAATATTTTTTAAAAATAAAGTCAAAACAAAGACGTTTTCAAACCAAAAAAAAAAAAAAGAAAGAAAGAAAAAGGAAAACTGAAGTCACTGCCAACAAACTTTCATTAAAAGAAATACCAAAATAAGTTGTGGAGACTGAAGAAAAAATAATCACATATAAGAGGCATGGAAAGACAGGAAGGAATTAAAAATATCAGGAAAGGTATACAGGTGGATAAGCAAATGAAAATTGACTTTAAAACAACTACAGGGACTTCCCTGGTGGTCCAGTGGTTAAGACTCCGCACTCCCAATGCAGGGTATGCGGGTATGATCCCTGGTCGGGGAATTAAGATCCTGCATACTGTGCAGTGTGGCCAAAAAAAATAAAATAAAATAACATAAAACAACTACAATAACACCTGGAAAAATTTATAACATATGTAAAAGTAAAATATGCTAATAGCCCAAAGGACAAGAGGGTGACAACTAATAGTTTTAACTCCGTTTATACGAGAAGTGGTTAAAGTACCTAAAGTAAATGGTAATGCATATTATAATCTCTAGGGTAACCACTAAAACAATAAAAAGATATATTATGGAAAAGCAATAAAAAAAAAATAAATAGAATAACAGCTGGTTAATCCAAAAGAAAGTAAGAGAGGAAAAATAAATGGGACATATATAAAACAGATACTTGGTAGGCCTAACACAATCATGTTTAAGTAATTATATTAAATACAAATGGTTTAAACACTCCAACTAAAAGACTGAATAAAACTACATGCTGTTTCAGGAGACACACTTTAAAAATGAGACCACAGGAATACCAAAAGTAAAAGGATAAAAAAAAACATACTATGCCATCACTAACCAAAAGAAAGCTGGGCTGGCTACAATAACATGAGGCAATGTTAGACTTTAAGGCAAAAAGTATGAAGAGAGAGTATTTCCTAATTTTTTAAAAAAGGGTCAGGGCTTCCCTGGTGGCGCAGCGGTTAAGAATCCGCCTACCAGTGAAGGGGACATGGGTTCGAGCCCTGGTCCAGGAAGATCCCACATGCCGCGGAGCAACTAAGCCCGTGCATCACAACTACTGAGCCTGCGCTCTAGAGCCCGCGAGCCATAACTACTGAGCCTGCATGCCACAACTACTGAAGCCTGCGTGCCTAGAGCCTGTGCTCCACAACGAGAAGCCACCGCAATGAGAAGACCACACACCGCAACGAAGAGTAGCCCCCGCTCACCACAACTAGAGAACACCCGTGCGCAGCAATGAAGACCCAATGCAGCCAAAAATAAATAAAAATAATATAAATAAATTTAAAAATAAATAAATCTTAAAATAATAATAATAAAATAAAATGAGAGTCAAATTCTGGAAAAGGTGAAACTATGGAGACAGCAAAAACATCAGTGGGAGGGAGGAAGGGAGGAAGGGAGGAAGGGAGGGACATTTAGGCAGAGCACAGAGGATTTTTAGGGCTGTAAAATTACTCTATGATACTATACTGGTGGATACATGTCATTGTACATTTGTCCAAACCCACAGACTGTACAATACCAAGAGCACTGAATGTAAATGTAAGAGAACACTAACATAAACTATAGACTTTGGATGAGCATGATATGTCAAAATAGTCATCAACTGCAATAAATGTACCACTCTGGTGGGAGATGTTGATAATGAGGGAGACTATGCATTTATGGGAGCAGGAGTATATGGGAAATCTCTGTATCTTCCACTCAATTTTGCTATGAACCCAAAACTGCTCTAAAAAATTAAGTCCATTTGAAAGAAGGGGGGGGATCAACTCAACAGGAAGATAACAGTTTGGAATTTGTATGCACCTAATAACATAGCTTCAAAATAAAGAGCTAAGAAAAAAAAAAAGAGAGACAGATAACTCCACATAGGTAGGAGATTTTTTAAAACATCACATGACCTTTGTCCTTTAAAGCAGCGGTCCCCAACCTTTGTTGCACCAGGGACCAGTTTCGTGGAAGACAATTTTTCCACAGACTAGGGCGGGTGGGTGGGGATGGTTCAAGCATAATGCAAGTGATGGGGAGTAATGGGGAGCGGCAGATGAAGCTTCACTTGCTTGCCAGCCACTCACCGCCTGCTGTGCGGCCCAGTTCCTAACTGGCCTCAGACAGCTACCAGTCTGCAGCACAGGGGTTAGAGACCCCTGCTTTAGAGGAAAATAACTGTTATGATTAGATGCGCCTATGAAAACAAAGTAACTAATAACTATTCTCTTTTAAAGTAGCACAGTCAAGGGAGTTCCCTGGTGGTCCAGTGGTTAAGAATCCGCCTTCCAATGCAGGGGATGCAGGTTCCATCCTTGGTTGGGGAACAAAGATCCCACATGCCACAGGGCAACTAAGGCCGTGCGAACTGCTGAGCCTGTGCGCCACAACTAGAGTCTGTGCACCACAACTAAGACCTGACGCAGCCAAAAAATTAAGTAAATAAATAAATAATAAAGTAGCAGTCAAGGCTAAGTGACTCAGATTGCGACACCACTACCGTTATTCAGCACTAAGGTATAGAGACTGCCGTTCCCCTTCCTACTCTGTGGTCATCCATAAGGGTGAATACCAGGTACCATTCATACAAGTGTTAGAGCTCATAGAGACTGTATTTTGTTATTTTATAAGACCCTACAAATATAAATTAGGTGAAGGGGAAGTCTAACAATATTATGACTTACTGTCCTATCAACATTGTTACTAATAAACACTGCAAAATCATTTATTTCCATGTAAGGTTCACAACAACACTTTGATACAATTATTATTACCCTTGTCTTGCAGATCAAGGAACTGAGGTAGAGATTAAATAACCTGCCTTAGAACATCTAGTAAGTAATGCTAAAAAGTCAGGATTACAGCCTAGCCACCTGGCACCAAAACCCAAATTTCTAATTTAATACTGCTCTATTGCTAGACTACACTTATCATCACACTGCCATGATCATTAAGTGTTCCCAAGTGTTGTCAATGAAATGCCTGTAGAATGACAGATCTCTATAGTCAAGTACAAAGAAAATGCAGAATCCCTACAGAGAGGAAAGAAATAAGCTGCACTCAGGATGAAGGGTCTTTAGAATCCCACAATGAAAATAAAACGGTAATGTGACTAATTGCAATACAGGTGGGGAATACAGAGTTTTATTTATTTATTTATTTTTGGCCACGCAGTACAGCATATGGGATTTTAGTTCCCCAACCAGGGATCGACCCCATGCCCCCCTGCAGTGGAAGTGGGAATTCTTAACCACTGGACCGCCAGGGAAGTCCCAGGAGTTGTTTTGTTTTAAATGGGTAAATAAGTAGCCTTACTATTTAAAAAAAGGCTCAATTTGAGACTCCAGTAGAGTCTATCTGGCAGTGCACCCAAATTTCAAGTCCTGAGTCATAATCTTCAATCATAACCTGAGTCCTTAATCCAGTAGGGAGCTCAAGATGGTAACACCACTCTCCCCTTGGCTTGGACAGTGAATTCATAAACTGAGGAAGGTTGACAAATAAGTAGATATGAAGAAAAGAAGTATAGATACACTTGTGCAAGTTATAGTTATTCTGATATAGTAACAAGTTTTGTAATAACTTAACTATTTTTAATGTTTGTAAGAGTAAAAAAGAATAATTTACTACAATAAATTTAAAATACATTTACGGGACTCCCCTGGTGGTCCAGTGGTTAAAAATCCACCTTCCAGTGGAGGGGACACGGGTTCGATCCCTGATGGGGGAACTAAGATCCCACATGGCGTGGGGCAACTAAGCCCACACACCACAACTACTGGGCCCGCGAAATCTGGAGCCCACGCGCCACAATGAGAGATCCCGTATGCTGCAACTAAGCCCCGATGCAGCCAAATAAATAAATAACTAAATATTTTAAAAATAAAAATAAATAAAATAGGACTTCCCAGGTGGCACAGTGGTTAAGAATCCACCTGCCAATGCAGGGGACACGGGTTCGAGCACTGGTCCGGGAATATCCCACACGCCGCAGAGCAACTAAGCCCGTGTGCCACAACTAGTGAGCCCAGATGCCACAACTACTGAAGCCCGCGTGCCTAGAGCCCGTGCTCCGCAACAAGGGAAGCCACCACAATGAGAAGCACTCATACCACAACGAAGAGTAGCCCCCGCTCGCCATAACTAGAGAAAGCCCGCACGCAGCAATGAAGACCCAAGGCAACCAAAAATAAATAAATTAATTAAAATAAATTTATAATAAATAAATAAAATAAAATAAAATAAAAATATACTGGGAATTCCCTGGTGGTCCAGTAGTTAGGACTCTGCACTTCCATTGCAGGGGGCACAGGTTCGATCCCTGGTTGGGGAACTAAGATCCCACGTGCTGCATGGAGCGGGCAAAAATAAAAATAATTAAATAAATAAATAAATAAAATATACTTACAACAGTTAAATTCTTAGAAAGATTATGCTTAGATCTTATGTTTGCCATCTTGAGGCATCTATAGATTAAAATCATCATCTATTTGTATATACAGTGTGGAAACCCCCAAGGAAACTTTATTAACAATATTAAGTTGGTGTTAAATATTTTAAGATTAAATTATCGTGACAAATTAAACACTAATCAAAATGTAAAAACAAATATACTTGTTTCTATATATGTTACTAGACTTCTAAAATTTGTAAATGAACGTAAAAGTTTAAAAAATATGACCACTTACAATTCTAATAAACCAGATACTGATTTCAATACAAATAACTCTGAAGACTCTTCCTCACACAAAAGGCCTACTCAAACATTATTTAAAAAAAAAAAAAAATAACAAGGGACTTCCCTGGTGGCACAGTGGTTAAGAATCTGCCTGCCAATGCAGGGGACACGAGCCCTGCTCCGGGAAGATCCCACATGCCGCGGAGCAACTAAGCCCATGTGCCACAACTACTGAGCCTGCGCTCTAGAGCCCGTGAGCCACAACTACGGAGCCTGCGTGTTGCAACTACTGAAGCCCACGTGCCTAGAGCCCGTGCTCCGCACCAAGAGAAGCCACTGCAATGCTCGCCACAACCAGAGAAAGCCCGCGCACAGCGACGAAGACCGGACACAGCCAAAAATAAATAAATGACGACTTACTGACGATAAATCCTCTAATGATAGGCTACACTATAAGAATCTTCTGATTTTTTTTTTCTGGTTAAGAGATTGCCTACAAAAATTGATCTATCATGTTACCCAATCACAAAGTATATCAAATCACTTCCCCCTTTTTAAATACACCCCTCCTTTACAAACCTAGTCCTTCCCAATTCCCATGCCCAGTTCTATACTTCTATTTCATTCTTCCCCTTTCTTCACCACCTATAAATCATAAAAATTCCAATTAAATTCACAGGCCCAACTGCTAATGCAGGGTTAGGTATTGAGAGATAACTAGTCTCAATTCTCCTGAGAAGTATCAAAAACATTCTTACTTCCAAAGTACATGCTGGAGTAACAGCATGGTCACAAGTCTAAGATAAACTGTAGCTCTGTAAACAGTGATATGGGAATCACCCGAAAGGCTTTAAAAAATAGTGATGTCCAGCCCCATCACAAAGATTCTGATTTAACTGGTCTGGGGCATAGCCTGGGCATCCAGATTTTATAAAGCTCCCAGGTGGTTCTGATCCAAGAATGCGAACTACTGAGAAAAAGGAGTAAATTAAACAAAGTAAAGAAACAAACAACATCATAAGAAACAATCAGACAAAACCAAAATGTGAAACATTCTACAGAATAACTCAGTCTCTTCAGTAAATCAACAGCACGGGGAAAAAAACTATGCAAGATAAAAAGAGATTTAATTTCGGCCCAATGCATGGAACTTGTCTGAAGCCCAATTCAAGCCAAATATAAAAAAATAAATAAGTATAGCAAATTGGGGGACTTCACCAGTGGTCCAGTGGTGAAGCCTCCGTGCTTCCACTGCAGGGGGCGCAGGTTCAATTCCTGGTCAGGGATGTTCCACATGCCACAGGGTGAGACCAAAGGAAAAAAAAACATTGCTAATGAATTTGTTTATGATATATGTGGGTTCATTACATTATTCTCATTTGTGTATATTTGAACACTTCTTAAAATATTTTTTTTTTAAAAAAGAAGACTTTGTTGGAGAACTAGAAGCTAGTCATATACCCTTGACAAAAGAATAATTCTCTATATAGGAAACTCATCCTCTACCACTTAGTGCTGGGAGAGGAGGAGGGAGGAAGGTAAAGGAGGAAGAGGATACCCATCAGACAAATCATCCAGACAATGAGAAGACATATGTCGCAGCCACATCATAGGGATATATCACAAAGAGAGATTCTGAATAATTTAAAGCAGAATTTTAAGTTTTAAGCAATTCTACCAGCAAAAGCCAAAAAATATACAAATCTATTTTTAAAGAAACTTTTCCAGTAGTTACAGCATTACGCTTATTTCAAAATGTAAGCAATTTTCTCTTCAGCAGCATGACTGCACTGTCATGTCAATGATGCTTTTCTGGGGAGGCAGGTGGGAGAGGGTTGGACTGGGAGTTTGGAATTAGCAGTGCAAACTGGTATATATAGAATGAATAAACAACAAGGTCCTACTGTATAGCACGGGAACTATACTCAATATCCTATAATAAACCATGATGCAAAATACGAAAAAGAATGTATATATGTGTATAACTGAGTCGCTTTGCTGTACAGCAATAATTAACACATTGTAATTCAACTATACTTCAATAAAAAATAAATTTAAAAAATAATAATGCTTTTCTGCTTCACTGACAACACTGTTTTCACCTAACAACAGGAGTAAAACAATAAGACGGAGCAGTCCTTTAAACATTTCCTGAAGTCTCAAAATGTCAAACTCAAGAAAACATAAAAACTCTGCCATGATACAGAACCTTCAGAGCTCACTTGCTTGAAAATATTCACTTTTAAGTGTCTGCTTCAAAAAACTCTAGGAAGGCAAATATTAAAACTGACAATTGAAATAGAATCTTTTGTTACATTCACCCAACTTTAACTGTTAACACTTAGGTGTTCAGTATCTATGAAAACAGAAACAGACTCACAGACAGAGAACAGACTTGTGGTTGCCACGGGGGAGGGGGAGTGGGGGAGGGAAGGACTGGGAGCTTGGGGCCAGCAGATGCCAACTATCATTTAGAGGATGGATACACAACAAGGTGCTACTGTAGAGCACAGGGAACTAGATTCAATATCCTGTGACAAACCGTAATGGAAAGAAATGTGAAAAAGAAGGTATATGTAACTGAATCACTTTGCTGTATAGCAGAAATTACCGCAACATTGTAAATCAACTATACTTCAATTAAGTTTTTTAAAAAATACTTAACTGTTCACATACAGATAACAAATCCCCCTATTTCTGTTCTTTTGTATAATTCAACAGTGGTGATCATATTCTACCAACTTCTGCTTGCAGGTATTAGAACTGTGGTAAAAAATCATTCAGGAACTCTTTTTTTTTTTCCCCAGTTGTTTTGTGCATACAAGATGCTGAATATGGCCTGGCAACTAAAGAAATCCTTTGCCCTAATATACAAATTGGAAAAATATTTTCCTGAAAAATGTTTTATTTCACTAAGGACAAAACGAGTGAATCAAACCAAATCATATACTGTGAGAGCAACTAAAAAAGACGACAAAATACAATGGAAAGAGAACTGTAATCTATGTTAAATGGTGCTCCAGAAAGAGAAACTGCGTATTTAGAGCCTATATTAAGTTACATACACCAAACAGCAACGTAAAAATTCATCACATTAAGTTTCCTAAGGCATTCAACAAGCGTAGCACAGTTTACAGCGGCACAAGTACTGGAGGAGCGGCACAGTCTCACAGCAGCCAAGGTTTTTTATTACTCTGCTGAGGGAAAAAAGAGGAACATTTCTCCACCTTTCAGACACCGATGCTTCTATTCCTAGGAACAAGTGGTTGGAGAAGATGGGCGGGGCAAAAGGAGGAAGACCAATCACAGGTCGAGTTACAAGTCGGGTTCAGGAGAAACCCCGATGAGCGCAGCTCGCTGAATGGCTGGCGCGCCCACGGCTCTCACCAGAGGCACCGCACCTGGGGACCCACCCCGCCACCTCGCCCCCCGGAGCCGTTTCCTACCCAAACAAACCCGGCCACCCCAAAGCAAAATACTACCTACAGGGGGGAGTCCCGTCGTCCCGGTGACGCCTGGGCCGCCCTCCCGCGCCCTCCGAGCGCCGCTCGGTCACTTCGCCCCTCCAGCAGGAGCCCCGAAAAGGGGGCGGGGGGCGGGCGCTCGGAAATACCGGGATGGAAATGTCAAAACTCTCACCAATTCCTCGTAGCTCCTGTTGTGCTCGTTGCCCTCCCAATCCAACCTCTTCGGCAGCAACTGCAAAGACCCGAGACGCACACGAGTGACCACCGCGCGGGGCCGGGCAGGGGGCTGCGGGGCGGGGGGCGGCGAGGCGGGGGGCGGGGGAGCCGGGCGAGCGGCCCCCGGGCAGGGCCGGCAGGGGACGCAGGGGACGCGGCGGGCCGGGCGCCGCCGCGCAGCACAGACCTGGTACTGCTCCAGCTCCTGCACCAGCACCTGCAGCCGAAGAGACGCGCAGTTAGGGGGGCGGGGGCCGCACCCCAGTCCGCCCGGCGCCCTCCTCCCGCGACCCCAGGCGGCGGCGGGGCCGCGAACCCCGGAGCGCGGCCGCCGCCCGCGGGCCCGCACTCACCTGGGCGGCTCTCCGACACGGGCCGGCCGATAGGTACCGGGCGATGAGGAAGTACAGCTCTGCGGGGAGACGGGGAGTCGGGTCAGGAGCGGGCGCGGCGGCAGGTAGGGGGCCGCAGCCGGGGCGGGGGCGGCGCGTCTTACCCGACTCGATGAGGGGCACCGGGCGTCGGGCGGGCGAGGACTCCGCCATGGCCGGGCGCGGAGCCGGGGCGGGAGCGGGCGAGCGAAGCGTGTAGGCCGCGCCGAGGCCTGACCGGGCCGGCGTCTCTCTACCTCAGGCGCGCCGCCGCCGCCGCCGCCGCCGCCGCCGCCGCCGCCGCCGCCATGCCGTGCGCGCCGCCAGCGCCGACGCCTCCGCGAAGTAGTGCCCCTGAGGGAGAGAAAGTAGTTCCTCCGTTGGGGGCCGCCGGCGCCACCGGACGAACGTCGGTCGGGCCCCGGCCGGAAGAGCGAGCCTCGCCTCCCTCTCCTCCTCTTCAGGGGGCGCAGGGAGGAGACTATGTGCGCCAGGGGTCGAGCCCCGGGGGAGGCGGCGCGTGGGGGAGGGGAGCGCGCGTGGCCGGGATCCCTGCGCGCGGTGAGAAGGCTCCCGGCCATTGTGAGGCGGCGGCCCGACTGCGCGGAGGGGCGGGCACCGGGGGCGGAAGTCGGGTGGGGGTCGTGGGGGGTGGGGGTGGGAGAGGGACCGGTCTCCGCGTCTCCGGCCGGAACGGAGCCCCCTGGACGCGGAACCGGGGGGCCCCAGGACGCGCGGCGGGTGCGGCGGGGTCGCCAGCTTCGGGCTCTCGGAAAGGACCTCACGGACGGTCATGTGGGGCCAGTGTGTTTGCCCCCCACGGAAGATCGCTTGCTTCGAGGACGCGAAACCCTTACAACTGAGAATCGTGTCACCCGCAAAGAGGAGAACGCCGGCCCGAGAAGCTTTCCCCCGGGAGGGGAGGAGGGATGCGGGGAAGTCACAGGATGGGGGTGGGGACCGGGGGGCCGCGGACACTGAGCCTCTGTGGCTCGGAGGGCACAGCAAACGTTTACTAAGAGCCCACGTTGCCGCGTTCAGTAGAAGAAGATAGAATCATGAGGCCGAGCCGCAGCCCGAGGAGAACCCAGCAGTCTCGTAGAAAGGGTTAAAGAAAATGCAGTACATCGCTGAGGATGTCAACCTCGCTAGTCCGGGAAGGCAGTCCAGGCCGGCGATGACTTAGCCGGATAGGAAGGCGGGTGGGAGGAAGCGGGCAATAGACACGCAGCAGCCCAGTCTCTTGAGGGACACCGGGGCGGGGGGCGCGTGGGGGGAACCATGCGTCATTAGGATGCTCTTGGAAGACAGTAGTAGGATTTGAGGCTGGAGCAGTGCACAAGGGTCCAGAAAATTCCCTTAATGCCGTGGTAGGCTGCGGATTCATTCACTCGGCATAGCCAAGGAGCCCTATTCGGAGCCCTAAGGTACAACAGCGAGCAAAATACTGCCCTCGTGGAGAAGACATTGTAATTCCAATTCCTACGCAGTAGAATAACAACCACAGCATAGGAAAGTTAAAGGTAGTGGTTTAGAGCAGACCCTGGAGTGGGACTGACCCTGGGCCTTGCCGGGCTGTTCAGTGTGTGACTTTGAGCAAATCACAACCTCTGAGCCTCAATTTTCCTCACTTGTAAACTGCAGATAATATTTGTACCTATTTCATAGGGTTGTGAGGGTGTAATGGGTTAATATGTGTTCTTAGCATACAGCAAGCACCCTGTACGTGCCAGCTTTTAATTATTTAGACACCACATAGCAAAAGGTTTTATATATGTTTGTGAGGGAGCGATCCAAACGTGTTTGAACGAGTGCATCAGCAGTCTTCTCTTGTATCTGTTGGTTCAGCAAACACTTATCAAGTGATGGGGATTGAGATGAAGGAATGAGCTACAGCTTTGCCAACCAAGATTTCAGTGTCTTTTAGGAGAAATGATGCTTACATCGTTGCAAAGAATGACAAGAAGGAGGGTGAACCCACCTGTGGGAGGGGGAGATGTTAGAAGTTTGAGTCTTCAGTGTGTGGAAAGGGATTTCAGGTACATGAACAACAATGGGCCAAGACATGAATAACATTCCAAGTTTAAGGAATTCAAGTTTAATATGACTACTTGGGGTGACTTTGGAAGTATGAATGGGACCCATTAAATCCAAGTTTAAATTGGGGGGGGGAAAGTTAAAATTGGGAACAACTGAAGGGTTCTAAGCCAGAAAGGATTCTTTTCATTGTAGGATAGATTTGAAAGGGTTAAGACCAAGAGGCAGGAAAACCACTTAGTTGACCCCGAAAATAGGAAAGAGATGAGATGCATTAAGGCAATCATTGTGTAAAGATGGAGAGAGAGACAGGTTCAGAAATAGGAAGTTCAGGGCTTCCCTGGTGGCGCAGTGGTTAAGAATCCACCTACCAAGGCAGGGGACATGGGTTCGAGCCCTGCTCCGGGAAGATCCCACATGCCACGGAGCAACGAAGCCCGTGCGTCACAACTACTGAGCCTGCGCTCTGGAACCCGCGAGCCACAACTACTGAAGCCTGCGTGCCTAGAGCCCATGCTCCACAACAAGAGAAGCCACCACAATGAGAAGCCCGCGCACAGCAACGAAGAGTAGCCCCCGCTCGCCGCAACTAGAGAAAGCCCGCGCGCAGCAATGAAGACCCAATGCAGCCAAAAATAAATATAAGTAAAATAAATTTTAAAAAGAAAAAAAAGAAGCTCAGAAATAGGAAGTTCAATCAGTAAGATGAGGTTGAAGTGGAATGAGAGGAAAAGTCACAAAAATCTCAAGTTTGGGGCTTAGTAGGTCAAGGTTGTGCCACCAACTGAGATAGGGCATCCAGGCTAGTTAAATTGTTACGGTGGATAACTGCTTGGAACAACTTGATTATTTGAAGTTACAGCTCATATATTCCTGTGGGACAGTATGATCTGATGCTACAAGATTACCAAAGTTAGCAAATAACAAAGACATGAAGAGGAGAGAATTTAACCTTTCAGAGATAGACGAAGGAATTGCATATTTCATTTTGTAGCAAAATCATAAAAGTAAAAGACAGCCCCAAAACATGTTACAAGAATTTATATCCCAAGCACTGGTCATTGTCCAAAACTGCAATTCTGGTGTGGGCAGCATGGTAACCATTACAAGAGGTCAGAAAAGATGACAGGAGTTTTCCCTTGTACAAGCCCTACTAGTTCCTTTACAACTTACCCTGACGTCCATGACAAGCACTGTTCCTAGGTTTGGAATAGAGACGCAAGGATTTCTGACAAGAGGCAGAATATCTTCCCCCTTCAGCTGTCAAGTGACAGAAACCCAGATTTGACTCCCACTTACGCCAGTGAAGAGGGGGAAAACTGTCCATCAGCAACTCCATAGTTGGGACCTGCCCGAAGTGGTAGGCGAGAATCATGTTTGGGTCCCTCACGCAATTGAATCCAAGCCATTCCAAATGCACACACTAAGGTTTGCTTTTGGGTAAATGGAAATAACTTTTGCATTTCATCACAGGAAAGCTACATGGAAAACTAAATTATCGAAAAAGTGCTTGGTAAGCAAGGGTTGGAAGATCTTAATGGCTGGTGACATCAGCTATAATGCTGTCACCCATCTCCACTAAAAGGGAGCTACTATGATGTTTTAGTCCTTGGCAAGCATCCTGGATACACATCACTGATCTTCACAACGGTCAGGTGCTGTTAATACGCTCTCTTCACAGCTGAGAAAGCTGAGGCCCACAGAGATTGCGAAGGGCCCAAGGGCATGCAGCTGCAAGCCCGGTGGGACAGTACTACCTTAAACGGAGCACAAGCTCTGCAAAATGCTTTCTGCCGTCGCCGCATTTCATGAAGGAGGAAATCAGAGCCCAAAGGCCAGGGGGCCTGGACAAGATCGCACAGCTAGTAGGTGAGAGAGCTGAAATTTGAAAATGCATAATACGTGCATTATCTCACCACAGGCAAGTCTGAGCTAGACTCTATTATTCTCATTTTAAGAATGAGGAAACTGAGGCTTAGAAAGTTTAAGAATTTGCCTAAGGATGAATCATAATAAAAAAAAAAAAAAATTCAGTGGGGCCTTCCAAGTCACCATTTAGGAGTCACAAAGGTATTAAGTGTGAAAAGCACATCTGGAAAATGGTGAGCAAACCAGACTGTTTCCAACAGTTCACATAGGAGAGTGGTCCAAAATGAGGATTAAAGAGTAGATTAGGGTCAATTTTAAAAGTAAAAAATGAGGTCGGTCTGTGAGCAGTGGGGATTATGCAAAGAAAATTATATACATCATTCAGATTCTAATATCAATATGTTAATGCAAATGTCCATTATTAACTGAATTTAGATTCAGCTAGCAGACATCAATGATGCAGGCACAATATCAGCATAGTTCTGAGGGATGTAAAAAAGTAGATGACATTGGACCTACGGAACAACGATACCACAAAACTGAATCAGTACATGGAAGTGAATTCAAGTGCACCCAAAGTCCTGCATCATTTCATTCATTCAACAAAAACTGCATTTCTCTAAGGCAGGCACCATGTGGTAAACACTGGCTCCCGGGCTTCCGTAAGATAAATCCCTAGAAATAGAAGAGTTAACATCTTCAGAGACTCCCAGAGGACTTTTTCTTCTTTTTTTTTTTTTTTGGCTGCGTTGGGTCTTTGTTGCTGCGCGCGGGCTTTCTCTAGTTGCGGCGAGCGGGGGCTACTCTTCGTTGCTGTGTGCAGGCTTCTCATTGCAGCGGCTTCTCTTGTGGAGCATGGGCTCTAGACACGCGGGCTTCAGTAGTTGTGGCGCATGGGCTTAGTGGCTCCGTGGCTTCCAGAGGACTTTAAAAGGAAAAACGAATGAAGATGTCTGACTTTGGGATCAGCCCCTAGTCACTCGCAGACCTTGCATCTAATTCCCAAGGCCCTTCCTCCACCTTCTGGCAGTGTCACCTTTCTCTCAGGGCCTCTTCTTCCCTCTAAGTCTAACCCAGCCAGCTGTCCCCTTAATGCAACTTGTCCCTGCCTCCCTCAGCAAATTGTTTCCACATTTATCTCTTGCCTCTCCAGTTCTGCCTCTCCCTTGTTGTTGGCTTCAGTTCCTAGTGTTCCCACATTGCAGGCATTGGCCCGTGTCCGTCTCCAAGACTTACCAGTTCTTCCTTTGAAATGTTTCTCAGGGCGTTGCAGAAAACACAGGTTGGACATGACCTTGGGAATGTGGGAGCCAGAATCAGAATGTCCCTGTGTTTGAACGCCACTTACACAACTTTTCTGTGGCTCAACGTTTGTTTTTGGTTTTTTAATCATCTTTAAAATGGGGATGACAGCTAACAGATAACACATGTTGAATGTTTCTGTATCCTGGGCACTGTGCTAAACCACTGACGTGTATTCTTTCACGCTCATGCAATAGCTGGTGTTGTTTGGGAGCTCTGCCAGAGAGGATGCCTGTAAAACTCTTTGAACAATGCCTCTCTCTCAGCATGATGCTATCACATAAAAATGAGTATTTTTCTCTCCATTCCCTCGGTCACCAAAGAGCCTCCTCCTTGACTCCCCGCCCGATTAATCCTATCACGACTTTTACATTTCCCGAAGCACAACTTTGCATATTCTCTAATCAAGCCGTTCTTGGTCCCTATCACCTAAAGCTGAACTCCTGGCTTGTTTTGAAAGCTGGGTGGGTTTTCAAGGGGGGCTATCCGGGCTCTACCCTCCCCCCCCACTGCCCCCGCTGCACCCCCAGCTGACTGCACTAACAGTTAAGGGCTCTCTTGCCCTCTGGCTTCATCCAGTAGGAGGCCCCGGCGGGAGATGGCAGGGGTGGGTTTCTATTTTCCCAGCTCCCTTCCTGCCAAGCTGTAGGTTAGTGGCGGCCGCTGTTCCTCTCCTGGAGGCCACAGTTCACGAGGGACGGCCCTCTTTCCACACAGCAGCCATCTCGGGGTTTTGATACCCCTACCTCCCCTGGCCCCCCAGGACTTGGGCTTGTCTTCTGAGTCAGATGGCCATTGGAGGCAGCCCAGGGCGCTGTGCCATCCTTTGCTGATTTATTTTAACCGCCCACACCCTTGTAAATAGCATCATTAACCTCCCCAATTATCCCAGCGGATTATGCATTCTGTTTTCTTCCAGAACTCTGATAGGTACTAATTCTCTCCGTAATGACTCCTACCCTCCACTGTATCCCCTGTGGCTGTTCAGAACACCCGCTCTCCAGGTCTCCCCTCTGCTCCCATATTTCTTCCTTGTCTGTATATATCTGTCCTCTAGCCTGAAAGAATCCACCTAGTTCCCCAAACTCCTTCCTTCACAAAACCTTTCTTACATCATTTGGGTCCTGGTTAATCTCTTTTCAAAAATCTTAGAATCATCTGTCTTTTCTATCACACGTGCAATCCGTCAGTAAGCCCTGATGAGCCCACCTTCAGAGTAGATCTTGAATCTAAGCACTTCTCACCCAGATGAGCACAGCAACCTCCTAAATGTCTTCCTCCTTCTGTCTTCATCCCGTTACCGCCCATTCTCAACAGTTAGCTGAAGGATCCTTAAAACCAGTCAGGTCTGCCCTCCTCTCAAAACACTCCGATGGTTCCCATCTGACTCAGAGGAGAAGCCCAAGTCCCACAAGGCCCCAAGGAGCTGGCCTTCCTGGTACTTCTCTGACCTCTTGTCCCACTGTTCTCCCCTCCTTTGACTCTGCTCTGACTACACCGGCCACCTTGTTGTGCCAGGCACGCTGCTGCCTCAGGGCCTTTGTACTTGCTGTTCCTTCTGCCAGAACCCTCTTTCCCTAGAAAACTGCATGGCTCAGTCCCTCTCCTCCTTTAAGTCTTGGCTCAAATTTTACCTTTTCAGTGAGACCTTCCCTGACTACCCTAAATAAAAGTAAAACTTACCCTCACTCTGCACCCCCATTTCCCTTTTCTCCTTCCTGCTTTCTTTCTTTTTTTTTTTTTAATAAATTTATTTATGTATTTATTTTTGGCTGTGTTGGGTTTTTGTTTCTGTGCGTGGGCTTTCTCTAGTTGCGGAGAGCGGGGGCTACTCTTCATTGCGGTGCGCGGGCTTCTCATTGTCGTGGCTTCTCTTGTTGCGGAGCACAGGCTCCAGACGTGCAGGCTCAGTAGTTGTGCCTCACGGGCTTAGTTGCTCCGCGGCATGTGGGATCTTCCCAGACCAGGGCTCGAACCCGTGTCCCCTGCATTAGCAAGCAGATCCTCCTACTTTCTTTTTTCCTTAGTACTTTTGACCTTCTAACCTACTGTGAAATTTGCTCATCTCTTTTGTTTATTGCCTGTCTCCTCCCACTCTATGAGGGTAGGCAGAGATTTGTGAGTCTTGCTCTCTGAAATCCCTCTAGAGCTACAACCAAGCCTAACATATGGTAAGTACACAATAAATAGTTGTTGGATGTTTAATGAAAAATTCCTTGACCAGACAGTTCCTCAAATATGAGATAGTTATGCTCTCAACATTCACTCATAAACCTTTTGGATGGTGTGGTGGTTAGACCTGGGGACAGCCCACAAAATCCTCTTGGCTCGTAACATACCTGGAGACCTGGCCCCCAGCCCGGGCTGCTGCCACGAAGACAAGGCCAGCACGGGTAGAGCTTGGAAGGCCTGGAATGCCTTGTCCCTCTCCACCCCCCAACCCACCGTGACCCCGTGAGGGAAGGGCCTCCTGGCTTCTCTCAAAGGCAGGAAGAAAACAAAGTTTCAAGAGATGAAGGTGAGTGGAAAGAGAATTTTCAGGAACAGGATTGGAGGCTGCTTTAGGGAGAGGACTGAGCGCTCCAGGGATGGAACATTCTGTCATGCCTTTCCCATGGGCGTGGCGTGGCCTCTGCCTCCCTGGCCACACGGCGCCCCGTGCCCCCGGGACCAGCTGGCTCACCCCGACCGCCAGCAGCCTCCGGCCTGAGCCCCAGCTGAAACCGGGCACCTCAGATCGGGACTTGGACCCACGTGCCCGGACTCGAACCCAGCCTAAAGCCAGATTAGGACTTGAACCCGGCCAAAACCCACAGTCTTCCAACTGAGATCACACACCTGGTTTCAGGACTTAACGAAGCTCAGGTTCTTGATGTCTCATCGCAGAAAGAACTCAGCGGGAGACAAAGTGATCGGTTAGAAGTGGATTTATTTAGAGAGAAACACCCTCCACAGACTGTGGGCCGTCTCAGAAGGTGAGAAAGGCACCAGGGTGTGGGGTTCTCAGTTTTTATAGGAGTGGGTAATTTCATAGTCTAATGAGTGGGAGAAGGATTCCAGCTATTTTAGGAAGGGGCGGAGATTTCCAGGAATTGGACCACTGCCCACTTCTTGATCCTGACGGTCACGGTCGGTCTTGGAACTGTCATGGGGCCTGTGGGTGTGTCATTTAGCTTGCTGATGTGAGCGTATACTGAGGCTCAAGGTCTAGTGGACGTCGACTTGTCCGCCATCTTGGACCCATTTGGTTCTAATCCGTTTACGTCATGTCCTCGGGCTGTGTCATTCTTTCAAAGGTTGTGCCGTGCCTCCTTCCCTCCTGTTTCACAAGACAGAAAGCACCCCCCTCCCCCCTCCCCCATTCCCCAGCCTCTCCCCCAAGCAGGCACCGCCTTCTGGGGTTTCTCAGGGCTTCCCTCAGGCAAAGATGAGGAGACCAAGGAAACTGGCTTCGGGGCCTGCCTGAGAGATGAGCCTCTGGAGCTGCTGGGAGGGAGGGGGAGCCCAGGAGGAAGTCTG